>NC_044038.1:35581774-35739274 GCF_901765095.1 Microcaecilia unicolor
AGCAGATGTTCTACGCAATGTGGAGACTGCGGCGCATTAGGTTTTGTCTCACCAGAGAGCTCTTCCGCACACTTGTTCACTGGTTAGTTCTCTCTCACCTTGACTACTGCAGCGGGATTTACGCAGGCTGCCAGGAGCAACTACTGCGAAAGTTCCAGACTGCCCAGAACACTGCTGCAAGACTCATCCTGGGCAAATCGCGCATGGTTCCCGCGCAACTTCTACGTCTCAATCTACACTGGCTCCCAGTTAGAGAGCGAATCGCTTTCAAGCTCTGCACCTTAACGTATAAAATTATCTATGGTCTAGCTCTGGAATACATGATTCCTCTAATAGACCTCCCACCTAGAAATGCCATCAACACAGCCCGCACCTATCTCCAACTTCATTATCCGTCTTGCCGGGGTGTCAAATACAAGCTTCTTTTTGCCTCTACTTTTCACTACTCCAGCCCGAAGACTTGGAATGCTTTACCTCTGAACCTAAAATCTCAATCTGATCATCACCTTTTCAAGAAGATGTTGAAAACGTTCCTTTTTGAAAAAACTTACTCCATTAGTAATTCTGCTTATTAGTCACCCTAATTGTTGTTAGTGTTCTCTCCTTATTCTGCTGTAAAATTCATGTGTTGTACTTCTCTACTTTTGTAATTCTTGTAAGCCACATTGTGCCTGCAATTGTGGGAAACTGTGGGGTATAAATGAACCATAAATAAATAAATATGGCGGCGCCCAGCTGGTGCATCCGGGGCTTCACACCATATAAGGGCTCTGATCATGGGGCGGTAGCAAACGTAGGCGCTAGTATGGTGTTAACAGCCTCTAGCACCTGTGTTTGCTTCTGATCATCGTCCCATTAGGGCCACATTCTATAAATGGTGCTGCAAATTTAGCAGCAATAAAATTTGGCTCTCAATGCTGTTGTATAAAGGGTGCTTTGGGATGAGCACTCTAGAATAATACTGAGTGTTGAATTCAGTGCTCAATTGGGAGTGAGGACTTACATCAGCTGAAACTTGGTGTAAATCCTGGCGTGCAAATTGGACGCAATCCCCTCTATTCTGTAACACTGCTCGCATCGTTTGTGAATGCCCCTGACCCGCCCATGCCTGTCCCGTGGCCATGTCCCCTTTTGAGTTGCACACAATCCAATTTAGATGCCCATTGTTACAGAGAACTGCGTAGCCAGATCGGCGTCCAAATCATAATCAGTACCAATTAAGTGGGGGGTGGGGTTAGCTCCAATAATTTAATTATTGGAGTCCATTATCTGCTTCTTTTGGACACTGATCTGAGATCTGCGCCCAAGTTTGGGTGCCTACATTTGGGCAACCTTTATAAAATCCAGGGGTGAACGCCCAGTTTACGCCACATTAAGTGCTAGTGCAGAGCCGCATTAAGGGGCTTTACGGATTTTCGATTAGCATGAGGTAAACCAGGTATTAAGTGCTTTTTGTGTCAGGGGTGTGGCATGGGCAGAAAGTGGGCAATGGAAGGTGTTTGGTAGGTAACAGCAAAAAGAGAATTCTTCGGGCTTTAAATGTATGAAAATGACACCAGCAACAGCAATATATCCACAGAAATACTATATAATGGTTGCTGTTGTAACCATATAATTACAAAAGATATACAAAAACTGGATCTTCAGAGGTAAGCTTCCACTTAAGCCTTTGGCTTTGAAAATGGCGGAAGTAGGTGTTCCAGCTTATCTCTTCATCAAAATATTGGGATTGATGAAGAGATAAGGTGAAATACCTACGTCCATCATTTTGAAAGCCGAAGGCTTAAGTGGAAGCTTACCTCTGAAGATCCAGTTTTTGTATATCTTTTGTAATTATATGGTTACAACAGTAACCATTATATAATATTTCTGTGGTAGGTAACAGTTGCACTTACTGTGCACTAACCTGCGGATTCTATATATCGCGCCTAGAGATCTGCACCAAAATCCAGGCATATTCTATAACAATGTGTATAACTTAATTGGCTTAAGCTAATCAGTGTTGATAACAGCACTTAACAATCAATAAGCACTAATTGGTAATAATTAGAATTTACCTACACAACTCACTAAGAGTATTCTGTAACGTACTGCTCCTAAATTCTAATGTGCGCAGTTCAAAAAGGACATGGCTATGGGTGGGGAAATGGGCGTTCCAAAATGTATGTTTGTAGTTATAGAATATGACCCAATATGTGTAAATAGAGGCACATAGTTTTAGGCGCTGGGATATCAACCAAGTGTATTCCATATACCAAGCCCAAATCTAGGCGCTGCTTGTAGAATATATTTAGGCGGAAATGTTTACTGCATGGATTTTTTAGGCACCTTTTATAGATTCTGGGCCTAACTGCCTAACACAGAATTAATGCAGGACCATGTACCACCTCCTAAAAAGGATGTGCTAAGTACTTCTGCATTGACCGGGAGCAGGCTCCACATGTTAATGTAAATCTTGATAAGTTACCTGTAATAAAAACTTGTGGGAACACCACCAAGAAGTGCAACATTAAATTTGCAGCTATCAAATGGTAAAATCCCATGTTAAGCCTCAGTCACTGCAAATGTTACCATAGTTTAGTAAACGAGCCCCTATCCCCTTGATTCTACAAAGGTTGCCAAAAATTGTGCATGCAAATTTAGGGACATTTCTGATTTACCTATACAATTTAATAGAACAATGAGCCAATTAGTATCAATAATTGGCTTTTTAACAAGTTATTATTGATAATTATTAGATTTAATTGATGACGTGACCATCTACATCCCCTTTCATTCTTCCTTGGCTGAAATCTCAGCAGAAATTCAATACAGCCTCGCCATCATGGTCAATTGGGCTAACACATTTAAGTTTAAGCTTCATCAGGAAAAAACGCAGTGCCTCATCCTCTCCTCCCAGTTCAAAAAGTCTATACCAGGCGTGGATACTTTGCAGAACTTCACCATTCCTGTCGCAGAAAGTTTGAAACTCCTTGGGGTCATTCTGAATCCCCCATTTGACTCTTGAACTTCAAGTATTGTCTGTTACGAAGCGAATGTTCCTTTCCATGAGGTCCCTCAAGCATATCAAGCAGTTCTTACCATTCGACCTATTCAGGACACTAATCCATTCCCTCGACTTGAGCCACTTCGACTACTGCAATGGAATTTACATCGGCTGCAAAGAACACGCCCTTAAAAAACTCCAGACAGCGCAGAACACGGCAGCGAGGCTGCTATTTGGCAAATCGCGGTTTGAGGCAGCAAAGCCCCTTCGTGAGAAGCTCCACTGAATCCTGATCAAAGAACGCATTCAATTCAAGGTCTGTGCTCTAACCCACAAGATTGTATATGGGGACGCTCCAGCCTATATGTTCAGCCTAATCGACCTCCCGCCCAGGAATTCCGAGAAGTCGTCCCGCACTATCTCAATCTCCACTTTCCTAACTGCAGGAACTTAAGATACAAGCAGCTCTTCGCCTCTTCTTTTTCTTCACATGTCCCCATTACTGGAACGCTCTGCCATCAACGTTAAAAGAGACAACCGATCACACACTGTTCAAGAAATCACTAAAGACCTACCTGTATGATCGGTCTTACTCCTCTGCTGTTTGATCTTCTGCATCCCCGCATTCCTTTCCCCTGCTGTTTCCCTCTCTTCCCCTCATCTACTTTATACTCTGATTTGCACTAGAAGTATTATGTTGTACTTCTCCTCAAACGTTGTAAGCCACATAGAGCCTGCCTTGGTGGGATTATGTGGGATATAAATGTTCACAATAAATAAATAAAATAAATAAATAATTATTAGATTTAATTGGGACTAATATGCAAAACATTAAGCGCAGTCCAAAAAAAGGGGGGGGGGCGCAGAAATGGGAAGATCATAGGCATTTTGGGGTGGAATGGGGACATGGTTTTGAGTTACATGTGTAAATTTAGTTGTGGGCATTTGTACCATGATTTTATTGACACAAATGGCAACATCTAAATTTACGCACATGCTCTCCACTTAAGCGTTTATTCTGTAAACTGCGTCAAACTTTAGGCATGGCTTATAGAATACCACTTATGAGAGTATTTTCACTGCCAGTTTTTTAGACGCCATATATAGAATCTAGCTCTATGAGCACTATATAAATTCAAAACAAAATGACCATATTATGCCAAATCAATCTTACCTTCAAACGCCAACATTTACCTTAGCATAATGAATATAACGTACCGTTAAATGTGCATACATAAAATTTATTTCATAAGCTTTATAAATTGGTCTAATTGTCATGTTACTAGTAGTAAAGATTAAGGGTTTATTTTAAATGTGTCCTACATTACATATGTTTAATGAAGCAAATGTATACACTTTTTTGCTCGTTATTCCTAGTGAAGTTTGAATTTATGAACTCCTCTCCACAAATGTTTTTCTTCATTTGCAAGTTTTCTTTTTGAAAAAAGGGTATTGCAAGGGAATTAATTTCAGAAACATCAGTGACTTGCTTGTTACTGTACAGGGACCTCTGTTACCTAGCAACCGGATTCCATCACTCAGGAGGGTGCAAGCCCAGAGCACATTTTACTTCTTTTGCAGAGACCTTTGATCCTTGGAATTAAGAATTCAATGCACCCCTCTTCCCTTGCCCTTAACAAGACCACTGTTTACGGCAGATTTCACAGTTGCAAATGAACCAACATACCCACTCCAATACTGCTCTAAATAGAAAATATTGAGCATCACAACTCACAGCTGAGGGTCTCTGTAGTAGGTTGCTTTCTTCGTCACATAATAGTGAGAGTGTGCAGTCCCACGTATTTCATTTTGCGCTATTTATGAGGGTGAGAGGGTTCAGGTTGTTTTGTGCCGTGTTTTAAAATTTTGGTTTCTTTTGTTTCAGTTTTAATTTAGTGTGTACCATTAGCAAATAATGCACACTAAAAATGAAATACAATTAAAATTAATTTTCCTTAGAGCTTCATTTTGTTCCATGTAAATGGCATGAAGCAGCACTGTTTTCATATCATTTGAATGTACAGTATATCCCCTACAGCATCTGTTCTGTTCAATGATATATACTGTCATAATCTTGCGATATAGTGCATAGAACCCAAAGATGTTTACATTCTGACAAGTAGACACATGGGAAAAGCATATGCAAATAATCAAGACAACATGAAACCTCAGCTATCCCAGAAACCTGGAACAGTTTGGAAGACTGGCAGGAAAAGAGCTGGAGAGAGCAGCTAGGGCTAAGAAAATGGATGTGATGATGCCAATTCCACCATCTTGTAACAGATGTAGTGAAATCTGAGTCCCTTGTAAACAGGCATTACTCCATTTCTTCCCCGAATCCCTTTCTCTTCTTCCACTCTGTGCTTTGATCCCATGACCCATCGTCAAAATCCCTCTCTCCCTCCACCTTCTATTCTTCTTCCCCCCTTTCCCTCCTTCCTCAGATCCCTTCTTCCTGCACCTCCTACAAGATCTTCTCCCTCAGCATCCTCCAAATCCCTTCTTCTTCTTCTTTTTTTCTCTATAGTTCCCTGCTCCTTTTCTAATACTAATTATTACGATCCCTCCCCTCCAAAGAACTAACTGAGAGACAAGGAGGGTAATTTTATAACAGGGCACCTAGGTTAAGAAGCCAACTAGGCGCCTATGTTGGAGCTATATATAATGACACATGGAGGGCAATTTTTGATAAGACGTCCAAAATCCAAGTAGGAAAGAAGGTCATTTTCGAAAAAGAAAAACGTCTATCTTTTTTTTTTTAATACTGTTTCAAACAAGGTTTTGTGCTTTGGATGTTTAGTTTTTTGGTCCATTTTCAAAAAAGAAAATGAATAAGTGCAAAATGTAGAGATTCATACCATTAAGATGAAGGAGGAGCCAGCATTTTTAGTAGCCTGGTCCCCCAGGCATCCCAGGAGAGCACTGGGGCACCCTAGAGGGCACTTCTGTGCACTTCATGAAAATGCTCCCAGGTGCACATCTCACCTTTGCTCCCTTATCTTGTCACCTGAGCCCTTCAAAACCCCCCACCCCCCACTGTACAGCACTACAATAGTCCTTATGGATGACAAGGGCACCTATATATATATAGGGTTTTGGTGACTGGGAGAGGTCACAGTTTCCATCATAAGTGTGACAGATAGAGGGAGATAGGGCTTGGATCCCTCACTCCATAGTGCACTGCACCAATCATTACACTATTCCAGGGACCTGCATGCTGCTCTAATAGACCTGACTTTAATATCTGAGGCTGTCAAAGCGGCTAGTAAATCATATTTTATTCATGTTTCTGGGGGGGGGGGGGTAGGAGCGGGTCAGTGACCACTGGGGGGTATTAGAGAGGGTCACCCCTGATTGTGGAGGACTGGCCTAGTGGTTAGGGTGGTGGACTTTGGTCCTGAGGAACTGAGTTTGATTCCCACTTCAGGCACAGGCAGCTCCTTGTGACTCTGGGCAAGTCACTTAACCCTCCATTGCCCCATGTAAGCCGCATTGAGCCTGCCATGAGTGGGAAAGCACGGGGTACAAATGTAATAAAATAAATTCCTTCCAGTTGTGATCTGGTCAATTAGGGCACTTTTTGTGTTTTATTCATTATGAAAACAAGTCTAGACCAAAACGTCTTGGTTTTGGTCCTGGATGTTTTTGTTTTGTTCCATTATGGCTGTAAAACATCCCAAGTGTCAGGCACACCCTAATCCTGTCTTTGAACGGCCCCTGACATGCCCCTTGTGACTTGGATGCACTGCAGACGAATTGCATAGACAAACGTGCAAAATAGGTTTTGAAAATACCAATTTGGAATTTTTGAGAAGAAAACCATCCAAATGGTGCTTTATGACACTTTTTGGACATTTGTCTCTTTCAAAAATGAGCCCCAAAGTTGCCTCGTGTGTTTTTATAAAATGCTAGAATGAGCAGCAGAAATTAAACCCTGAATGCAGATTCAGTCAGGCAGACATTTACGCCTGCTTGAAAGCAGATATAAATATTCATGCATAACGTTTGCAAGCACGCACATGCCCTATGTAAAGTCTATAATGCATGGTCATAGATTACCATAGTCTGAGATCCTTTTACTAAGCTGCGATAAGCACTAATTTGTGTCTACCATAGGTTAAAATGCAGTACTACGGGGTGCGCTCAGGCGTCCATCCATAATTTTGGGATTGGTGCGCGATACCCACCCGCTACAAAATAAAATTTTATTTTTTTAGCACTGGGGGCATGTTTGGGGGCAGAGAGTGGGCATGGCTATGCTAATCAGTTAGTGCATGAGCATTGTCGCATACTGATTAGTGCAGGATTAGCATGTGAGTCCTTACCACCTACGAAATAGGTGGCATTGATGGCCACGTGCTAATGAGGAAATTAGTGCGTGGCCATTACTGGAAAAATAAAAAAATCTACCTTTTACCAGCAGTGCTAAAAGTGGCTTCACTGTGCAGGAAAGACCCCGTTGTGGATACCACAGGCCACCTTTTAGCACTATGGTAAGCAAGACTCTAGTGAAACAGTTTAAAGATAATCACAAGCCAAGAACCTGATGGGCGATTTGGCTAAGAGAGGGTATTCAAACACAGTCCTCAAAAGAGCTTATCGCAGAGCCAAATATAACGATAGAGAACTGCTTCTGTCAAGTACCACCAAAGACAAAATGGATGAAAACATATTCACCATGATAATGCAGTACAATGAAGCTAGTCCATCCTTAGCCCACATTATCAGGAATAGATGGGAAATTATGCAAACTACCAATGCATTTAAGAATGTCAATTTGCGTATTGCCTTCTCAAGGTGCAATAATATCAAGAATACAGGGCAGTGGGTAAGAAACCAGGAGTCCAGAGTGAAGATGAACCAAATTTTATTAATCTGTTTTGCAGAGGTCTTTTGTACTGCTCCAGTACAAAAGACCTCTGCAAAACAGATTTCAACTTCCAATATTGCCTGAATCAGGATCATTGTGATCAATTTCCATTCCTGCATCTAGACTCCTGATGTAGGCCTTTTGGCCGAAACACAACGTTGTGTCGAGTCGATATATTGATTAATAAAATTTGGTTCATCTTCACTCTGGGACTCCTGGTTTCTTACCCACTGCCCTGTATTATTGAGATTATCCGTGGGACTTCGCTGAGTTCTCCACGTTTGTGGATTCTCTACTGATTTGCAATAATATCAAGGAAATGATTAGCCCTGCTGACCTCAAACCTTAAAAAAACTTGATGCCAAGAAAATCATTGGTCATTTCAAATGTGGACTTTGTCAGATCTGTCCCATCACTAAACAAACCAAACAATTTGTCAATCACAGCACCAAGAAATCTTACAATTTACGTCATTTCACTAATTGCTTATCTGATCACGTTGTTTACACGATCAGCTGTCCCTGCAATATGATATATGTAGGGATGACCACTAGAGCCCTCAAAATAAGAATCCTTGAGCACAGGTCAAACATCCGCAGACAGGCTCGTAAGGAACCATTAGTAGAGCACTGCCTGCTAGAAAATCATAAATTTGAGGAATTACGATGCTGTGGAATTGACAAAATCAACCCATCCAACTGAGGAGAGAATCGCAAATTGAAACTGCAAAGGAAGGAAGCTGAGTGGATATTCAACTTAAACACATTAGAACCGAATGTTTAAACAGCTGTGTAGACTGGCATGTCTTTTACTAATCATCTCATCAGTACCGTTTCAATTAATGAATATATTTATACCAACTGTATTAGAGACGCCATTTTAGATTTTGAGCATTTCCATTTGAAGTATGCATCCACGGGTGACTTCATTTTGTGCTGATTCTTACAATGTCGTATATATTTCTAATATTTTGTCTTTTATACAGATTCATAGCATCAATATCTTGCACTCAGTTCCTGAGGAAGCCTTGTTTTAGGGGTGAAACGGTGGCCCCCGTCGAACTTCAAGCGGAGAGTGCTTTTCAAAGCAGCACACAGCTAAGTGCTTTTTTATGCTTTTTTGATGCCGGTCATTTTGAAATATATTGACTATAAGTACAGGAAATTATAAGAATAAAAATATACTCTGACACCTTAGGGAGTTTTTATGCCCTATGATAGAACCTAAGCGATAGTTATTAACAGCTTAAGCCATAACATCGCTTAAAACCTTCGGCAGCTTGCCTATGGTTTCTGAGGGCTTTTCTCCTTAATATCGCTAAAGCACAATTATCTTTAAACTGTTTCACTAGAGTCTTGTGTATCATAGTATTAGATTACTTGTTTTTGATCTCGAGTTTATACTGCCTTTCAGTTGCTCCACCTTTTAGCACTACTTAAAAGGGCCCCTTTATAATTGATTTGTGTATTAGTGAATTTCACCTGTGCTCTGCTACACTTACAGTACAAGTATAAGCATTCATTCAGTCATATGTATTGTTATGCCTCGCCACATTTTATAAGAACCATATTATGAGCATCCTATTACAATATACAGTAAGTACAAAAATGATGTTAGTAAATGACTCCTAAGAACTTTCCACCTGATATTTAGTGCTATTTAACCGGTCAGAATGGATGATGACCAGTTAAATAGCGCTTAACCTGTTATCCACCAATATTCGGCAGGGGACGACTGGCTATCCTTTGCTGACTATCCACAGTTAGCGGCTGGCGGATAACTGGTTATATCAAGTTTAACGTTTAAAAAAGGTTTGGATGGCTTCCTAAAGGAAAAGTCCATAGATCATTGTTAAATTGGACTTGGGGAAAATCCATTATTTCTAGAATAAGCAGCATAAAATGTTTAGTACTTTTTTTGGGATCTTGCCAAGTATTTGTGATCTGGATTGGCCACTGTTGGAAACAGGATGCTGGGCTTGATGGATCTTTGGTCTGTCCCAGTGTGGCTTGGCGGTCTTTGGCTCCGTCAAATCCTAGTATATCTTTGGCTGGTTTATTTATTTTATTTTTATTTATTTGCATTTGTATCCCACATTTTCCCACCTATTTGCGGGCTCAGTGTGGCTTATGAATATCGCCATAACCGGTTATCTTCAAACCGGCCAAAAAACCCAGATATTCAATGCCAGTCACCGGAAACAGCCCAACATTGAATATCCAGGTTCAGCGCAGACCGCAGGAGACACGGACTGAATATTGGCGCCTTTATTATTTGTTCTTATAATCTTGTTGTAAATTATTTATCATCATGTTATTTAAAAAATAAAACAAAATGCAAGTTAGCATTATTATTATTCAAATGGAATGCAACTGAGGGAAAAGTCCATTGAACATTATTAATTTTTTTTTTTTTGGGAGGGGGGGGGGGGGGGGGGGTTGCCGGGTTCTTGAAGCCTGGATTGGCCGCTGTCTGAGACAGGATGCTGGGCTTGATGGACCCTTGGTCTTTTCCCAGTATGGCGGTGCTTATGTACTTATGTACTAACTGAACCATAATACAGTAATTGCTGTGCAGCTTAAGAAACTTTACCATTGACTATTCTAACTCACGCTGAAGAATCTGCCCTTGAGTTGTCGCACAAAACTGGGGATTAGCAGAGTCTGGATCAGAACCTGGACATCTAGATGGTCTCAGGTTTCAGACTTTTGAGCTATCAGAACTCTGGAAACTACCTGTATAGACTCTGAGAAGTTACAGAGTACAGGAACTGGAATCTGTTTTGGTCTGTCGAGTATTTCTGTACATTTCTAGAATAGGAGTCAACAAGTTGCAACTAATCTAATAAAATGGTCTCACCTTAATTCGCTTGTTGACATTTATACATACTCAGAATGGGCTACCATGCCAACTACAATACTTTTGCTGAATCCATTTCTGAATATTTATCACTTTTTCATATGCTTGACAGTGTATGATCCTATCTTTGATTTCCTTCATTGAAATGTGGCATTTCAGTGCGACATTTCCCCCAGGACACCTATCTAAACAATAGCAGAATTCACCAGGCAGATTATCATATATCTACACAGATGAATTCCTTTCTTTAGGCATGTTGAAATATCATCTACAAGCTCTTTATACCATAGAAATGCAGAGATCTAGGATATGTTATGTTCATACCGTAGAACATTTCTAGCAATCCTATTTTACAGAATATGCTTAGTAACTTTGTTTTCCTGCAAACAGACTCTGCAAGGTCACAGTAGATCAAAACTGGGAAGATATTTGGACTTAATGACACGAGCTATCCGTTGTTATGGCCACCCCTGGCAGATTCTCACACAGCAGTGTGTCTTGCAGTTTGCTTTGCAGATTTGGTCGCCGAGGGTAAATAATATATCTCCATACGAACTGCAGTAGTTAAGTACATTATTTGGAAGATGTTTCCATCTAAAAAAGTTGTTAAGGTCGTTTCCTGATCTAGAGAGCTGATGAGTGATGTCATGATGATACAGTAGCTTGTGATAGAACTTGCATTATCACCCCCTAACTTTGTAAACTTGTGTGTCCAAATTTGGGTGCTAAGCTTTCTAAAATATATAAAAAAAAACAAATTAAATAAAAAAATTAAAATGCTATTATTACCATGCGCCAATAATTCTAAACAATGCGAGTGATAAAATATCCCTTTTGTTGGTCTAAGGAGAACTGTTAAAAAATGATCTGCTCTTGGTGCCATATTTGCTAAGTACCAAAGCGAAAATAGAAGTACTACCAACGTGGCAATGAATAATCATATCACACTTTAAAACATCAAAAACAACTTAATTAGAGCATACAACACTAAGGGGTATGTTAGCATTTCTAATTCACCTTTAAATTTAAGGCGCATTAAACGCTAATGCTCCTATACAATTTTATGGGCGCATTAGCATTTAATGCGTTTTTACGCGTGTTAAAAACACTAATGCACCCATAGCACATCTTAGTAAACATAGGCGTAAGTGCCCTGTTTACTAAGCCGCGTTTTAGGTGCACTAGCGTTTTTAACATGCGTTAAAAATTAGCATGCACTAATGTTAGAGACACCCATAAGAATATGCTAGATTTAGGGGTCCTTTTACAAAGTGGTGGTAAGATCAACGCAGACTTACCACTCACTAAAACAGAAGTACTGCCGGGCTACTGCAGCAGTCCAGCAGTAGTTCCCACCCCCAGCGTGCACTATTTCCACTGCTACAAAAAATATTTATATTTATGTAGCGCCGGTGCATACCCGGTGGTAATCAGGAGTGTCGCACGCTGCCAGGTTACTGCTGGGTTAGCATGGTCTGTGCCAGTGCCGGTGGTGGGAGGCGGGACTGGTGGTTGTGAGGTGGGGATGGTGCTGGGCAGACTTATATGGTCTGTGCCAGAGCCGGTGGTGGGAGGCGGGACTGGTGGTTGGGAGGCGTGGATAGTGCTGGGCAGACTTATATGGTCTGTGCCAGAACCGGTGGTGGGAGGCGGGGCTAGTGGTTGAGAGGCGGGGATAGTGCTGGGCAGACTTATACGGTTTGTGCCAGAGCCGGTGGTGGGAGGCGGGGCTGGTGGTTGAGAGGCGGGGATAGTGCTGGGCAGACTTATACGGTCTGTGCCCTGAAAGGGACAGGTACAAATCAAGGTAAGGTATACATATACTACTACTACTACTACTTAACATTTCTAGAGCGCTACTAGGGTTACGCAGCGCTGTACAATTTAACAAAGAGAGACAGTCCCTGCTCAAAGAGCTTACAATCTAATAGACAAGTGAACGGTCGGTCCGATCGGGGCAGTCAAATTGGGGCAGTCTGGATTCACTGAACGGTAAGGGTTAGGTGCCGAACGCAGCATTGAAGAGGTGGGCTTTAAGCAAAGACTTGAAGATGGGCAGGGAGGGGGCTTGGCGTAAGGGTTCAGGATATGAGTTTATCTTGTTGGGCAGACTGGATGGACCGTGCAGGTCTTTTTCTGCCGTCACCTACTATGTTACTACTGTATGTTACTGCCACCTCAGTGGGTGGCGGTAAGTGCTCTCCCTCAAAATGGCCGCACAGCAAGTGTTTCACTTGCCGTGTGGTCATTTCTTTAAAAAAAAGAGAGAGATCTGCCTTTTACCAGCTTTGGTAAAAGGGGACCTTGGCGTGTGTCAAAAATACGCTGACACCAGCGCAGGCCCCTTTTGCCACAGCTTCATAAAAGGACCCTTTAGTGCACTCTAACTTTAGCACGCACTAGAAACACTAGTGCACCTTAGTAAACAGGCCTCTCAATATTTCAGTTTATTTAATTTTTTTTTATCCAAAACAAAATTCTTGTTTTATTTTGTATAAAAAGGAAAACAGAGTAGCGCACAGCTATTCTAAGTCCAAGCTCTTTTCATAGTCCTCAATCATTTGCATCAACATTCCTCATATTATTTCTTCCTCTTTATCTTTTCATGTGCTTGTCTTACAATCATACATATAGCATAGAAAAAAGGGGGCTACTATATGATGCCTTCAAATTCCCTGTGCTTTTTTCTTTTTCTTTTCAAATGCCCCACTTCAAATGGTCACCAAACCAAATAAAGGAAAAGGGAAAAAAAACGCTGCTTAACTTAACAGACGAGTAAATCCAGCACTGTGATTTCCCCTTTTTAATTTTTTTTATATTTTGATTGATTTGCCTGTGGGATTGTTTAGTTTTATAATGGTTTTTTTTTTTAGACCCTTTTTTTCCTCTTGTATATTTTGAAAAATATGCTAGGCATGCCATTGCTTTTAGATGTAAGCTCGAGGGTGCCATTGGAAACCACTCCTCTGTTCTCACTGAGCAATGTTCTGACCCTAATTCTGGATGTAGATTCACTCAAAACTTCCATCTCTAGATCTTGTGCCCCACATTCCCCATTTTGGGAAAACAAATACAGGCAAGGTCACGCAAAAATGCATATTTGCAAACTTAACCAAGACAACCTCAATTAGCACCATAAGAAAAAAAGCATGAGAACAATAATAGGTGTATTAAATGCTACACAAATTAAATGGTAATTATATGCCGATTATGTTTTTCTTAAACTTTTTGAAGAAAACGTGAACCTATTTGTGAAAAAATTAAAAGCCTCCAAGCCTTTTCTTTTAATCTTCATAAATATGTATGATCTTTTTATTGAAGCAAGGATATTTAAAAAAATGACATGCTTATTGCTACTTATTCTCTCATCAACTGGTATAATTTGGGATCAGTTTTATCATTCTGGAAAAGCAGCCTCAACACATGCTGGGATTTGCAAATGTTCCTTTTATTCAAGATTAAAAGAAAATAATATAATAATCATGCACAGGGACAGGCATTAGAGGGTTTATTTTCCCTCACTCCTTTAATCTCCATTTGTTAGCATCTTCACTCTGTTTTGCATTTCTCCACCTACCTTCATAAATATTGCACTATTCTGTATAATTTCACTACATGCTGTACTTTGAATATTCACATTATATAACTAAATAATAATACACATGGGAGAGCAGAGGGAAGAATTCAAACAGATTTTTTTTTAAGCGAATGAGAATTACGGGTTTGCTTTTCAGTACATTTCAAATCAATGGATACTTTTTCCTATTATGAAATTAGGTCATGTCACTATGCTGAAACAGAACATGCTTTAGGTTCAGTATTACTCGAGCAGAATGAAAGACAGTAATGGCTAATAGATGCACTCAAACAGTACAGCACCATGTCACAGGACCTGAAAAAGGTCACGACGCATATTATTTCACCATTAACCATCTAGAAATCAACACTGAAATCCAAAAAAACCAAAGCCCGGTGCAGAGATAGATAGATAGATAGATAGATAGATAGATAGATAGATAGATAGATAGATAGATAGATAGATTTCCCAGTATTTAGATATATAATTCCCTGGATCATAAAGAGGAACGTGAATTCATTTTTATGAATTGGCGATTTTTAGTAAAGTATGCTACACATAAGTACACTTGTACTTAAGGCAACCGAGAGTGAAATGACATGCCGAAGGTTACTAGGAAAACCAGTGGGTTTTGAACAATTGGTTTCCCTGCTTCTCACACTGCTGCATCCCCAGCCCAACCAGATATTATTAAATCGTCTGAAGGAATTGTTTAATGTTGTGAATGGTTTGGTAAGAAAGAATGCTGGGTCTGTAAGTTTGAGGTTTGATGCGTGCGAGCGTGGAGAATTTTTGAGGGACAAAACTGTGGCTGTAGTTGGGAGAGTGAGACAAACTGTTGTGGATGTGCAAGTACAGCCAATGAGGACTGTGCAGAGGGAAGTATGGGAAACTTTTCAGGAAGTATCTGAGGCTGAAATGGTGTCAGTGATTCAGGCGTTGAAACCTGCTAAGGCAGTTCTTCAGAAGTTTTAAGACAATTGGTGTGTGAGTTAGCACCTGTGTTACAAGTGGTGGTGAATATGTCCCTTTCAAAGGGGACTATTCCCAAGTCATTGAAGTTGGCAACAGTGAAACCCGTATTGAAAAAAAAGTGGGGTTGGATCAGTCAGTGATGAGTAATTATTGCCCCATCTCGGAGTTGCCAGTTGTGTTGAAAATTGTGGAAAAAGTGGTGTTGGGGCAACTGAGTGAATATGTTGATAGGATCGGTGGGTTGGATCCATTTCAGTTTGGGATTCGGGGAAAGCATAGTGTGGAGTGGTTATTGGTGGTGACTATGAATGAGTTGTGTTGTGGTATGGGTAAGAGGAATACTTATTGTCTTGTGACATTAGATATTTCCTCAGCGTTTGATTCTGTAAACATTGATGTGTTGCTGATGAGACTGTTTGGGCCTGCTTTGTGAGGGTGCCTTTATGAGTGGTTTGTGTCTTTTTGACAGGACAATTGATGCAAATGAAAGTTGGAGATATAGAGGGGCATAATCGAATGTTGCCGGCCAAATAGATCACTGGTGATCTATGTTGGCAGCGGCGCTACAGCTGGACAGAACCATATTATCGAAAAAGATGGCCGGCCATCTTTTTTTTCGATAATACAGTTTAGCCCGGCCAAATGCCGTGGAGTTCGCCGGGTTTGAGATGGCCTGGTTTGTTTTTCAGCGAAAATGCAAGGCATTTGGCCGTGGGAGGAACCAGCATTTTTAGTGCACTGGCCCCCTGACATGCCAGGACACCAACCAGCCACCCTAGGGGTCACTGCGGTGGACTTCAGAATAGCTCCCTCGTGCATAGCTCCCTTACTTTGGGAGCTGAGCCCCCCCAATCCCCCCCCAAACCCACTACCCACAAATGTACTGCACCCACTAAAATTGCTCCAGGGACCTGCATACAGCCTCTAGGACTTATTGCTGCTGTATAACTTTGGCACACCAGTTCACACCTGAAGACTAATCTCTCTGAAAAAGTCCTTTCTTGAAATAAGCATGTTTACTCACTGTTAAGTGCAGATCAGAGGTTGTGCCCCACTGGCAAAGAGTCCTCTGGTACTAAGATTAGCAGTAGGTCAGAGCTGGCACAATGGTGTACAATGCCCTCTTTCAGCACCATGCAAGGTAAGAACTACATTCTCTAACGTGGGTAACACAGGAAAGGGAACTAAAACTGGCTTACAAAAATGGCCACTTCCGCATGGACTACAACAGGAAACAAAACAGGGCACACTCTGACCTGGTTGGCAGGGGGGAAAAGCACCATGGGAGTAGAGCCCAGTACCCTACACCCACCACAATGCATTGCTAATGTGACTCTGCAGGGCACCTAACAGAAAAGGTGTCACACTCACCCGAGAGCCACATCGCAACCAGGGAAAGGCTGTCGGAGGATGCAACACATTCTGCTGTCATGGAGGTGGGTACGGCATTTGAGGCTGGCATACAGGCTGGCAAAAAAGGTTTTTAGTTTTATTTTTTTAGTTTGGAAGGGGATTGGTGACCACTGGGGGAGTATGGGGAGGTCATCCCCGATTCCCTCCAGTGGTCATTTGGCCAGTTGGGGCACCTTTTTGAGGCTTGGTCGTGAAAATAAAAGGACCAAGTAAAGCCGGCGAAATACTGCTTAATGCCGCTTTTTTTTTTTTCCATTATCGGCGAAAGCCAGCTATCTGGTAGCCACGCCCATGCCCGCCCATGTCCCGCCTTCGCTAATCTACTGACACGCCCCCTTGAACTTTCGCCGGCGAAGCGACAGGAAAGCGGCAATGCTGTCAAAAATGCTGCTTTCCATTATACCGATTTCGCCGCTTTTCCGAAATCGCCGGCCATCTCCCGATTTATGTCAGGAAATGGCCGGCGATCACTTTTGAAAATAAGCTGGATAGGGGCCAATATTGAGACCACAGGAGGCAGCCTGGGTAACTCCCCTGCATAAACCCAGAAATTCCATGCCGGAGCATATCTAGCATTGAATTTACGGGTATTTTTGGCCATTATGGGGGAGGTTCTATATATAGTGGCTAAAAAATCAGCGCTGAAATCAGTGCTAAGTGTATTTTATAATCGATGCCTACATTTAGGGGCGAATTGTAGAATATGCTTAGTTGATATTTCAGCGCTTAAATCTATGCGCATCCATTTACACCAATGAAAATATGGTGTAAATCCTAGCACATAGATTTAGGCACACTGGCCCATATTCGGAATGCCCATGAAACCCATAACCATGCCTCTTTCTGCCTGCATGTATTAGAAGTTTGGTGCACATTGTTATAAAATACACTTAGCAACTTGTTCGCCTACATTCTAATCAGTCCCAGTTAGTGCTGATTATTGCTTGTGAAGTGCTGTTATCAGCACTCATTAGCTTGTTAACCTTGTTATGTGCACTGTTATAGAATCTGTGCTGATTTAGGCACACTATATAGAATACAGAGGTATGTACATAGCTGGTTAAGCCAAAATTCATCAGCTGACCAGCTAAGTTATAGCGGCCAGAGATAGACCTGCTATTTATACAGGTCTATCTGGTCGCTAAACTTACCTGGTTAGCCGATGAATATTGGTGTTAACCAGCCATGTTGCATGACATAGCCAAGATAGCCAACTGAATATTAGTGTTTATCTAACTTAAGGCTATTTAACTGGCCAGGAATGGCCCCAGGCAAATGGTGTCTCTGGTGTAACCTGTGATTATGGGAGTACCACAAGAGTTGGCATTGTCAGCCTTTTTGTTTAATAATTATTTATTTATTTATTTATTTATTGCATTTGTATCCCACATTTTCCCACCTTTTTGCGGGTTCAGTGTGGCTTACAATATGAGTTAAATATTGGAAATACAATTTGTTACAGATTGGTTATGGATTACATTTTGCAGAATTATGCGAAACAATTGAGGTGTCGTTAAGGAATGGTCTCAATGGGTAAAGTGTTTTGGAACCTGGGGGTGGCTTATCGGCTTTATGATTTATAGTTTTCTTTCCATTTGCGAAGCCAATGGGGACAACATGTTCAGCAGTTAAAACCGTGTTTGGTATTTCCTGTTTGTAATGCCGATTGCATATTCACAATTTGTAGTGAAATAATGAAATATACCAATAAATAAATAAATAAATAAATAAAAAACCGTGTTTGGAGAAGATTGATTAACCAGTTGGAGAAATCAGAACTTATACCGGTGGGTAGATGTATAGACTGGGAGGTACCAAGGGAAATTTGGCTATTGAGGGCATGACTTCAGGTGAAGAAGTGTGTGAGTTCGAGTATTGTACCGGATTCTGGATTATGTATGCAAGAACAGTTAGGACAGGTGATACTGTTATGTTTTCCAAAGCAGGAACTAGGTTTGTGAGCCCTTGGGCCACTGCCGAGGAGCGGCAGTGGCAGGCTAACCACCCCACACCAGGAACCAGACAGAACTCAGATAGGAACAGCAAGACTTCACCTGCACTAGCCGCCCTTCCCCAGGAGTTGAGCCCCTGGCTGCAGGCGGCCAACAGGACTTACAGGACAGGATAGGAACTGGAAGCTGCAAGCAGCCACTAAAACAGGGAACAAACACTGACAAACATGAGACAGAACGGAAAGCTGCCAGGCAGCCACTGAACAAGAAACACAGACAAACAGACACTAAACACAAAAGACAAACAAGGAACAAGACTTAGGAAACAAACAAACCCCAAGCCAAACTACACACAGCCTAACCAGAATCAGACAAGAACTAGAATAAAAGCCAAACTAGGCAGAAGAGCAACAAACACCAACAAACCAGGGTCTTAGGCGATGCAAAGGCAAAGCAGAGAATTTCCAACTGGCTAATAAGCCCAGCAGCAGCTGAGGCTCAGCTACAGCAATCACCAGGCAACTACGGGTGCTGTGAAGGTTCAACCAAAGCAAGCAAGTCTGGCAGCCCGGAAGATCCGGACCGGACTGGGCTGCAATCTGGAACGGGTGACAATAACCAGACAGTCCATTGCAGCCACCAGGTGGCGAGAGGAAGGAGAGCACGAAACATGGGCACAACCGTGACAGATACGTTCATTCTTTTACCAGCTCCCACTTGCTGAGTGGATTGAAACCGATGCTGGCAGGTTATGACTTTAGGTATGTAGTTCAGAGCTTAGTGCTCAGCAAGTTGGATTATTGTATTGCTGTGTACCTGGGGGTTTTGGCTGCCTGCAGTAAGGCAATACAGGCGATCCAAAATATTGCAGAGCGTTTGATTACTGGAACCTCTAGGTACATGCATATAACTCCGATACTGAAGCAACTTCATTGGCTGCCAGTGCCTAGCAGGATCTCATTTAAAGTGTTGGTGCTTAAATACCAGGCTATTAATGGGGCAGCTCTCTGGCATTTTTTACATTGCGATCAGTGAATGCAAAGTATTTGAAAACTGTAGCACTGGGGAAGGTACATTACACAGATATAAGGGCAGCTACATTTTTCTATTGCAGAACCACAGTTGGGTATTTATGCCTTGCCACCAATGTGGCCCAGTTTAAGAGGCTGTTGAAGATGTATTTGTTTCTGTTAGCATATCCTTTGGCATAATTACAGTTCAGGTACACGGTGGGAAAACATTCTAGTTTATCTGGTTTTATGCTTAATTGTAACAGCTCTCCAATACTTTGTAAATAGGGGGGTTAGATATCCCAGTTATATTGGATTAGATTCTATATATCACGCCTAAAACAATAGGCTCCAAAATGAAATTCATCTAAGCGTATTCTATAAAGTATGTCTTAATTTAGGTGTATTTTATAGCATAAGCCTAAATTTCCAAGTGGTTTATAGAATACACCAAGCACCGGTATGTGTGACTAAATTTAGTCACGGGCAGTTTTGCCAAGTAAAACTTGTTGCAAATCCCGACACCTAAATTAGGCATGGACTGGGTGTATTCTATAACAATGCACATAGATTTTAGAAAGGCCCATGACCCGTCCAGTCCACACCCATAGCCACGCCCCCTTTTCAACGATGCAACTTATAATTTACATGTAGCATATTATAGAATACGCTTAGACAGTTTTGTGTGTAAATTCAAATTAATGTCAATAAGTGTCAATAATTGCTTTTTAATTGGCAATTATCAGCTCTGATTGACTTGTTAAAAAAATTAAGTTGCGTATGTAAATACAGAATACGATTGTATTTGCATGCACAACTTAAGTCACGCTATATAGAATCTGGGGGTATTATATTTTAACAGTTCAGAAACTTTAACATATCTAAAAATGTTTTCACTTATCTTAGTATCACAAAATCTCAAAACTGCTATGTATTCAACACGACTTCATATTTTGTAGATTCTGATCAGGGACATCACAGTTTTTACAAATCCATTTACTGCTTATTCTTGCATCTTTGTAATGAAGCAAACATGGCATCAGCATCTTTCTTAAATCCTGGCTGTCAAACACTTCAGTCCATCAGAGATCACCATGTCTACACATGACTTTACATACCAATGATATTTCTTATAATTCAATGCACACACACACACACACACAAGTACATAAGTGTTTCCATACTGGGACAGGCCAAAGGTCCATCAAGCCTAGCATCCTGTTTCCAACAGTGACCAAAACAGATTACAAGTACCTGGCAAGATCCCAAAACAGTACAATACATTTTATGCTGCTTATCCTAGAATTAAGCAGTGGATTTTCCTCAAGTCCATCTTAATAATGGCTTATGGACTTTTCTTTTAGGAAGCTATCCAAACCTTTTGTAAACCCCGCTAAGCTAACTGCTTTTACCACATTCTCTGGCAACAAATTCCAGAGTTTAATTACATGTTGAGTGAAGAAATATTTTCTCCAATTTGTTTTAATGTACTACTTTCTAGCTTCATTGCATGCCCCCTAGTCCTAGTATTTTTGGAAAGAGTAAACAAGTGATTCACAACTACCCATTCCACTCCATTCATTATTTTATAGACCTCTATCTCATCTCCCCTCAGATGTTTTTTCTCCAAATTGAAGAGCCCTAGCCACTTTAGCCTTTCCTCATAGGGAAGTCATCCCATCCCCTTTATCTTTTTTGTCGCCCTTCTCTGTACCTTTTCTAATTCTACTGTATCTTTTTTGAGATTCAGTGACCAGAATTGCACACAGTATTCGAGGTGCGGCCGCATCATGGAGCGATACAATATTTTTGCTTTCCATTCCTTTCCTAATAACACCTAACACTCTATTTACTTTCTTAGCTGCCGCCACACACTGAGCAGAGGGTTTCAACGTATCATCAACGATGACACCTAGATCCCCTTCCTGGTCGGTGACTTCTAATGTGGAACCTTGCATTACGTAGCTATAGTTCGGCTTCCTCTTTCCCACATGGATCACTTTGCACTTGCTCACACTAAACGTCATCTGCCGTTTAGACGCCCAGTTTCCCAGTCTCGTAAGGTCCTCTTGTAATTTCTCACAATCCTCTTGCAATTTAACAACTTCGAATAACTTTGTGTCATCACACACGCGCACAGAGAAGAACACAGGACCTCCGCTGCACCACATAGGAGAAAGAAAGGTACAGATGGCCGAAGGAGATAAAGATGTCACAGGAGCAACACTTTTGGAAGCAGTTTACTGATATGACCCGACACGGTTGTGTTTCATCACGTGCCTGTGTTAGGATCCTTCTAGTCCCAGCGCATTAAGGACCCCTGACATAGGCACATACAGAAACGTAGCCTTGTCAGGTCATGTCAATATAGAGTTTCCAAAAGTGTGGCTCCTGTGACATCCTTTTCTCCTCACCATCTCTGCCTTTTCTTCTTCTATTCCTTCTAATTCAGCATTCAGATCTGCAGGAGTTATTGCCGTCAATTAAAAAAAAAATCCCAAAATGGCCCCTATGATTTAATCAAGGATCAAATGGTACTGACTTATAGAGTAGTTTTCATCTTATATATTTAATTATACCAATCTATGCATCTCCTGGGTTTCTTGAAAGATCCTGTTTCCCAGAGACAATTGACCAAGATTAACCGAATCTTTCAAGTGTCAAGAAAACAATTCAAAGTACTTCACCATTACCAGTTCAGCATCTTCTGTTTGCAGCAATTCTATTTCCTTTCATTCCATTATGTATCTTACTTAATCCATTGCCCTTTGTAATCATTCTCTTGTGTATTCTATTCACTGTAGTGTTCTGTGTGTCACATTAATTTCCACATGGTTATTTTGTATGGAGATACAGTGCCTTGTAAAGAGTTTTCACACCCTTGTATATTATTCACGTTCTAACAACTACAGTTCAAAATGCATTAAAATAAGAGTTTGTTTCACTGAGCTACACAATGCACTCTTCATTTTCACAAAAAAAAGAACAATTATAGAAATATTCAAAATAATTAGAGCAAGTAATCAAAAAGTCTTGACTACATACATAAGTCTTCACATTTTATCATAGCACAACCAAATTATCTTAATTTCCAAAAGCTGCCCTAAGATGTCTGCGAGTTAAAGAGACGCCACCTGTGTCTAATCACACTAGCTGGGTTGATTCAAATAATCCTAAATCAAACTGTTTCTGTTGCATGAAGTCCATTTGAAGCAAAGGTCTTAAGATGCCAAAATAACTGTGGGATAAAGATTGCCATCATGATAAAGTAGAAAAGAGGCACTGCCTTGATCGGGCTGTTCCTTGAAAGTCAGTAGCTGTGAGTTAAGGAAATAGATGAGGTAGGTTACTAGGACATTTAAAAGGCCCTTTTACTAAGCAGCATTGGACAGCTAGCATGGATTTTACCACATTGTAGACATTAGCAAAGTGCCCTTATATGGAAGGCTGGCCCTCTAGCAGTAGTAACATGAGACTACCACTAGAGGTCATTAGCACCATTTTGTACCCAGAGCCAGATGGGGCAGAAGCAGAGGGACCACTCCTGCCCTGTACTTAAAGACCAGCAGGAATTACCCCAGATACGTCCTAGGGGTTCTCAAGGGGAGTGAAGGGGTGATCAAGGAGTTGGGGAAGGATTGGGTTGATGTGAGGAGGAGGGGGTTTGTACAGGGGGTCAGGCTTTAGCTTAGGATTGAGTTCAGATGGGATGGGAATCAAACCAGGCAGGTGGCTTCTTGGACTGGGGTCAGATCAAGGTGGGTTAGTAGACAGGGATATGATCATCATATGGGGGGATCAGACTGAGGGAGATTAGACAGGGGTTCTGTGACTTGGGTTGATAGAACCAGGGGAGGTGGGGGGGGGGGGGGGCTGTACCAGAATACCAGGTTTTTGATATTATTGTTAATTGGGACAGCACCAAATTACATGCTGTTGCAGATAGTGTGGGTGCTCCCACGCTATCTGCCATTTCATATAGTGTGGTGTGTGTGCAATATGTGTCATCACAGTAGATGCAGGGCATATGCTGGTCATACTCCCTGCATTTATCACACAGACTTTGTACATATCACATGCCAGTGTTTGCACCTAATAAATAAATCTAAAAATCTAAATAAATAAATAATGTGTAGTAAATGGAAAAACATATCACACTTTAGTAAACGGATACACACCTGTAGCCACACGCCATAAAAAGCGCATTCTTATCAAATCCAAGTGAACTCAGGCTACTCAACTGATCATTCATGGTATCTCCAACTGGGCCACCCTCTCTGCACAGACACAGCTCTTTTTCCTCCCAATTTACCCCATATCACAGCATGTTTTTATTAACTACCAGGACCTCAGCAATGACATCAGCAGGCTGCCTAAGTGATCACTCACGGTATCTCCAGTCAGACCCACTACACTACACTTCTCTGCACAGATACAACTCCTTCTCCTTCCTGACTCATAGTTTGTATTGTTGGAAAAAGACTCTTCCACCAAATGTTGAGCCTAGGGCATGAAGACTCATGCAATCAAAAATTTTGGTTTCTTATTCTTACCTACTTTTTGAATATTTCTATAATTGTTCTTTTACATTTAGATGGTCATTTTATAACAAGACACCTAGTTTGAGGGCAAATAGACTACTTAAGCACTGATTTCTAAATTCAAATAGACGCTTATTTTTCTTTATAAAATACTAGAGTAAGTGGCAGAAATCGCACTTACATTGCTAGCAAAGCACATCTGATGCTAGGGTCCACTTTAGAACTGAAGAAAAAGACCTAGTTGCCATTGTAGACAATACGCTGAAATCTTAAAGCAAATGGGATGCTAGGAATTATTATGCGAGGAATGCAAAATAAGAATAAATATATTATAATGCCTCTGTATCGCTCCATGGTACAACCTCACCTTGAGTATTGCGTTAAATTCTGGTCGCCGTACCTCCAGAAAGATATTGCGGAATTTGAAAAGGTTCAAGGAAGAGCGACCACAATGATAGAGAGGATGGAATTGCTCTCATGTGAGGAAAAGCTAAATTGATTAGGGCTCTTCAGCTTGGAAAAGAGATGGCTGAGGGGGGATATGATTGAGGTCTACAAAATCCTGAGTGGTGCGGAGCGGGTGGAGGTGAATCTATTTTTCATTCTTTCCAAAAGGACAAAGACCAGGAGGCACTCGATGAAACTGCATGGAAACACATTTAAAACAAATAGGAGGAAATATTATTTCACTCAAAAAATAGTTAAGCTCTGGAACTTGTTGTCGGAGGATGTGGTAATGGCAGTTAGTGTATCTGGGTTTAAAAAAGGTTTGGACAAGTTCCTGGAGGAAAAGTCCATAGTCTATTATTGAGATGGACATGGGGGAAGCCACTGCTTGTCCTGGGATTGGTAGCATGGAATAGTGCTACTAATTGGGTTTCTGCCAGGGCTCTTGAGCAGGTGTAAATGTCCTCACCTAGGTTATTTTATTGCCTACTTTATAATCTATTCACGTACTTGTGAACTTCAGCCAAACTCTACCTTTACAGGGCCACCGAGAGACTGAACTGGGCCTGGGCAGGTCCTGCCACCCCCCCCCCCTAATCACTGCTGCTGCTGCCGCCCTCCCCCCCCCCCCCAATCACTGCCACAACAGGATTGAAATACCTTGGCTGGCGGGGATCCTGAGGCCCCACCAGCAGAAGACATCTTCCTCCAGCACTGACTCTTTACTCTGCCAACTGCCTGCCCCTACGGCTGCTTTTCCTCTCAGCGCATGCTCGGTTTCAAAAAGCAGCTGCTCATGAAGCAATGGGCAGAAGAGCAGCACTGGAGGAAGACCTGTTTGATTTCTATTGATTATACGTTCCCGCACTGTGTCCCGCCCTCCTCTGATGTAACTTCCTATTTCCGTGAGGGCAGGACACAGTGAATGAAAGCCCGCCCGAGGCGATCTGCCGCTTTCACACAGAAGGTGCTGTGCTGCCGATTTCGAGATTTATTTTTTGAAATGAAGGGGGTCGGATGGCAGACGGGTAGGCAGGTGGAGACTGGGGACTGCAGCGCCGGTGGCCTGGGAGCAGGAGAGAGAGACGACAGCAGTAGTGATTGGGGGAGGGGGCAGGGTGGCGGCAATCCTTGGGGGGGGGGGCTGGGGTTGGCTTTGCCCCAGGCCCGGCTCAGTCTCTCGGCGGCCCAGCCCAGATGTCATTATAGAAAAGGCTGTCACTGCATGGCATTGCAGCAACTAAAGGGAGAAGCCCATTTAAAATTGCCCCCATTAGTGGTGATATTCAATTATCCTTTGCAGCTAAGTGTTTTAATTTAGGCCTATTAAAAAGTAGCCCTAAATGAAACTGCTTAGCTGTATGGAAAGTGGTTGAATATCACCAATACTCATATAGCTGTGGTAATAACCACATTAACGTATATTGATTTACCTTCCATCCATATAACAGTGCTGAAAATATGTATATTTTGAATTTTCACAGTTGGCATTTGAAAAAATGCAGCCACTACAGAAAATTAAACCTGAATGTGTGTCAGCAAAATGGAATAGGAACTCAATTTAATGTAGAAACTGTAGGAAAGAAAGCAATCATAGTTCCGAAGTATCTTGCACAAAACTCAGCACGACCTATGATTGTGGCTGCATGAATCAGCTTTTTCCTCTGCCCTTTTACCAATTACAACCACTTTGGAATGTAATTATCATTTTTTTTTCTCGGGGCATTTTTATAACTACTGCTAATTTGATTCATTATTTCTCTCTCAGTGCTTCTTACAGTCAAAAATCTAATCTTAAGGGAGCTTTGGGCCATTTTCTTGATGAAGTCAAGGAAAATCAGGAAGTCATTACGGAAGGCATGTTTTTATGAAAACAAAAACCAGGAAAGGCATCAAATAACAGGCCAGACTGATAAGTAAAAGGCTGTCAAGGAGACAGTACAAGGAGATTATACCCTTTTCATTGTGCATTCAGATTACAGGAAGCTGTGCTGAAAGGATGAACATTTCCAAAATGCTTTCACCTGGATGCAATATTGGAACAAACATTTTTGATGTGCATCCTACCCACAATTCAAAGTACAAGTTAGAACTGGTTGAAATTCACACAATACCGTCTTCTTAAAAATGGACTTTTTAGAAGTGACTTACCTGGGTAAGGTTAGGAATGGGCAGCCAGAAAGTTTTCTGCTTGTGTCGTTTCCAATGTCATTTCTGGGAATGTTCATTTTATTCATTTTCATTTGGCCCTTTTTTCATCATGGGAGCAAAGTCATTGGGGCTGATATTCAGACCATGGGAATTAGCCGGGTTGCCTCCCGCGGTCAGCGCTGAGCCCGGACATTGAATGCCGGGCCATTTCCGGTAACCGGCATCGGATATCCAGTTTACTGGTTTCAACTTAATCGGCCAAGGCAATATTCAACACTGGCCTGTTAAGTTGAAACCAGCCAAAGGTAGGCCTGCTAGTTTGGTGGATCAATTTGGATGCCAAACTTAACTAGCAATGTGCTGAATTTACAAAATCAGGCATCACAAAATCTAAGTCAGGAGTGGCCTAGTGGTTAGGGTGGTGGACTTTGGTCCTGAGGAACTAAGTTCAATTCCCGGCACAGGCAGCTCCTTGTGACTCTAGGCAAGTCACTTAACCCTCCATTGCCTGCCGCATTGAGCCTGCCATGAGTGGGAAAGCATGGGGTACAAATGTAAAAAAAAAAGTGGAAAATGCTTGTACAAATAAATGAGTCTTAAGTACTTTCTTAAAATGCTTCAAAGATAGATAAAAGCAAACATAGCTTGGCAACACATTCCATTGTTTTGGGCCTGCCACGGAGAATGCACAGGCCGCTGTCTCTGCCCAGCAAAAAGTTGATCACGCTGGAACATACAACTTCCTCTCAGTCACTGAACGCAAGGCACGTGGCGGTGTATAAAACTTAATCAAATCTTTCAAACATGTTGGGCCTCCCTGACACAAAAATTGATAGATAAAACCCAAAACCTTGTATATAATTTGATATCTAACAAGCAGCTAATGTAAACTCTTTAACAATGGCGTTATATGCATCCATTTAATAACGCCAAAGATCGAGCGCACTGCAGAGCTCTGTATATGCTAATCATTAGTCTACAAAAAAATTAATAAAACATTCATTATTGCATTTTGTTTTTAAGTCTCATATTGCTAAGTTTAAATTATTTGGAAATGTTTCCAGTCGTGTCTGTTTTCGGTTAGATTGAGAAAGCTGTGGCCCAAACTTGCTTTGAATTACCTAGAGAGATAAAGACAAGTATCACACTGTTTAATTTTCTCAGCTGTCCTGAACCATTTCATCAAGTCTGAAGGCATGTAGCTATCTGAAACTTAAAATAAAAAAGCAACAGGCCTGCTAAATTCTGAACAGCAATAATCAACCTGCCATGCAATTCAACAATTGGACAATTCTCCAAAGCACCACCAGTACACAACCTTTATATCCATGCTGAAAGTGAAGATAAATTTCGGCATTAGGCTTAAGGGAAATGCAATTGGCCCCATTACAAAGAAGGCATTATTTTACTGCTAATCAATTCATTACCCACAGGAAAGATTTCTTTGCCTCCAGGTATTCTCTGCATCCTACTGAAGGCTTCAAGTTGGATTAGATAACAAAACTGGTTTCTCTAGAGTGCTGTAGCTGGTTTCCTTTCCAAATAAATGAGTGACATTATAAAATACGTAGGTACAAGTGATAGAGCCTCGGATTTTAGATCTGATATGCAGCAAGATAAAGTGTAAGTCATTTGTTTTCGAACATCAGTTGAAATACAGCGGCATTCTAAAAGGTTTGCTGTTCCTACGTACATATCTCAAGTTAGTGTCTGTAAATGAGTTTCTGTTGTAAACAACATAATGGGAATAAACCTTACTCATGATACCTATCTATTCTATTCTTTATACTTTGTCTTGCCTCATTGGACCCATAGAACCACTGACAGCGTTGTATCTCATACATTTGTTACTAGTGTTTTTTTAAGCACTTTCATTTTGCAGGATATAGAGAGGCATATTTTCAAAGCACTTAGCCTTCCAAAGTTCCATAGGTTTGAAAATATGCCTCAGAGTGTGATACATCCAGGCAACAAATCAAGGTGTGCTTGAAGCCAGGTTTCTTTAAATTAGGTCAGTGGTGCCCAAGACATTTAGAACTTTTTAGATACCCCTCTGCCACATCCTCCTAGTCTCCAATTGTATTTCCTGATGCTTGATGATAGCTCGTCTTTCCATATAATACAGAATCACTTGGAACTGACATTTCTATTAGAAAGGCTAGTCTTGCCTTTTTCTCCTTTACCAATATGTCTGGTTTTCTGGCTGTACTATCCAGTGTTGAGGAGTCTTTGTAAAACAGTGCCAAAGACTTGGAGCACATCACTAGAGATACCATAAAGCATAAATAATAAAATGAGAAAATAAGTACAACTGTGGCAGTATTTTGAAAGATTACCTCAACAATGGAAAGAAAAGGAGATAGAGAAATATGCAGAAAGGTTAAAATCTTACCATAAATGCATGCTCTAGCTCCCTGATGCTTCCGTAAGGAGCAGAATACTGCAGGTAAAGGTTTATTGGTTGTACATAAGTATTGCCATACTGGGAAAGACCAAAGGTCCATCAAGCCCACCATCCTGTTTCCAACAGTGGCCAATCCAGGTCACAATTACCTGGCAATATCCCCAAAAAGTACAAAACATTCTATACTGCTTATCCCAGAAAAAAGTGGATTTTACCCAAGTTCATTTAATAATGGTCTTTGGACTTTTCCTTTAGGAAGCTGTCCAAACCTTTTTTAAACTCCGCTAAGCTAACCGCCTTCTTTTTGAATGATTAGGCTTGAAGAATACCATTCAGCCATTTTTTTTACATGGAATGTGGAATTCTTTACTAGTTGAATTGTGAGGAATTGAGAAATGTGACTTTTCAGAAAGCACTTAAAGACCCACTTGTTTAAGCAAGTTTTTCCCTAAACAGCAACCACTGATTTAATTTCATTTTCCTTTTATTAAAAAATTCTAAACCGCCCTAGTCACTAAGGGGCCCTTTTACTAAATGCGGTAAAAGGGGCTGAGGTGCGTGGTGGCCATGCAGTCGGTTTGCACTTGCCACTCAGCCATTTCAGAGAGAGCTCTTAGCACCACCCATTAAGGTGGCAGTAAAAGCTCCATCTCTAACCTGGTGGTAACTGGGTAGCGATTACTGCTAGCAACAGAAATGCACGCTGGAGGTGGAAGTACCACCAGCACCCGCCTTGGGCCAATGGTAGTTCCAGGTTGCCGTTTTGTTCTTTTGAATAGTCTCTACCATTTTGCCTAGCATTGACGTCAGGCTTACTGGTCTATAATTTCCAGGATCTCCTCTGGAACCTTTCTCTTGGCGTTACATTGGCCACCCTCCAATCTTCTGGTACTATGAATGATTTTAAAGATAAATTACATATTACTAACAATAGTTCTGAAAGTTCATTTTTCAATTTTATCAGTACTCTGGGATGAATACCATCTGGTCCAGGAGATTTGCTACTCTTAAATTTGTCAAATTGCACAATTACATCCTCCAGGTTTATAGAGATTTCATTCAATTTCTCCAACTCATCAGCTTTGAATACCATTTCTGGCACCGGTATCTCTCCCAAATCTTCCTTGGTGAAGACCAAAGCAAGGAATTCATTTAATCTCTCCACTATGGCTTTGTCTTCCCTGAGTGCCCCTTTTTACCCCTCAGTCATCTAGCGGTCCAACTGATTCTTTTGCCGGCTTCTTGCTTTTAATATACCTTTAAAAGTTTTTACTACGTGTTTTTGGCTCCAACACAAATTTCTTTTCAAAGTCCCTCTTTGTCTTCCTTATCAGCACTTTGCATTTGACTTGTCATTCCTTATGCTGTTTCTTATTATTTTCAATCAGATCTTTCTTCCATTTTCTGAAAGATTTTCTTTTGGCTCTAATAGCTTCCTTCACCTCACTTTTTAACCATGCCAGCTGTCGTTTGGTCTTCTTTCCTCCTTTTTTAATACATGGAATATATATTGCCTGGGCTTCTGGGATGGTATGTTTGAACAGCATCCAAGCCTGATATAGATTTTTGACCTTCGCAGGTGCTGCTCTAAGTTTTTTTTTTCCATCGTTCTTCTCATTTTATCATAGTCTCCTTTTTTGAAAGTTAAATGCTAACGTATTGGATTTCCTATGTGTCTTCAAAGAGCAAAAAAACAGATTTCACTACTGCTGAAATTTGTGGCGAGAAAAAAAAGCTTGAAATCAAACCAGGCCCCTAGATACTTAAATTGTTCAACTGGCAAAATAGGGATATCAAAAAGAACAATGGGAATAGAAGGGATAGAAGAATGTCTTGATAGCCAGCAGGCTGTCTTCTTTTCTGGGTTAAGATCTTTGAGTACTTATATTGAGTTGTTGTTTATGTGGATGGCCAGGTATTGGGTGAATTGTATAACTGCTTACTTCTAGATGGATTGATGCTAAGTTATTGTTAAGAACAGATTTGTTGGTGTGTCTTTGTTTATTTGATGTGTTGCAACCATGCATGTTTTACCGTTATCTAAAGAGATTTATGGCCCTGTCTACTAAGGCACATTAGCATTTTTAACGTGTCTACAATTAGCGCACGCGCTAACCATGCAGGCGCCTATAGAGATATTGTAGGTGCGTACACAGTTAATACGCGTACATGGTTAACGCGCATTAAAAATGCTAACGCACCTATAACGTGGCTTAGTAAACAGGGCCCTTAGATTGCGTAGGCAATGACTTTTTAATAAATAACTAAATATACATTACAAGATGTCATGATGACTAGAAATAAAAAGATAAAACATGAGATGTGCTAACTGCTAAATGCAATGGCTTTAAAAACAATGATAATTACATAGGACATTTAAAAATAATTAGTGTGAATAGCTCTTGGCTCTACTGTAGCTTCCAAAAAATGTACCATAAACTTCATAAAGAAAGATTAGAGGAGTGTTTATCTACAGAACCCTCGATTTTTGCCAACATAATAGGAATGCTTTACTTAATGAAGTGAAACATTTCCGAGTTCTCAGCATCTTCACACAGCAGAGGCTGTTAGAGACGGGTAACAAGTACGTGTCATAAATGTCATGTTCAGGTACCTATTAACAGGAACAGAGGCTTTTGTGCTTTATGACTCACACTATCTTTGATATATTACTTTATTCCTCCATTTCTCTAAATCAATGACTTTTATCCATTAAAAAGGTCATTTTATAAAACATTTTCTACCTGTAATGCAGCTTTTACACACAGAAAATGGCTCTTACAAAACTGGACAGCTGAATGCATGTGTATAGATACATGGGCATTCCTGCAGACATGGTTTGGGTGGAGTAGAGGTGGGGCTGGAAGATATGCTTGGGGGCCTTGACCCCCCCCCCCCCCCCCCCCCCCCCCGCTTTGGGCTCAGGCCCCCTACAAACCTGCAGCACCTGTTAAATGTCCGGTAGGGATGCTGAAGCCCTGCCAACCAAAGAAATTCATTTGCCCAAGCCGCTCCCCTCCTCCTTCCCATGTTGCTGCAATAAAGGAAAAGTCGGCGGTGTACTTTCAGCCATCAATGCTGGGACTCCTCGAGCACACTCAGTTCTTGTGTGAACTGAGCCTGCAAGAGAAGTCCCAGCATTGGCAGCTGGATGCATGTCGCCAACTTTCTCTTTACTGCAGCAACACGAGAAGGAGGTTCGGTTCGGTTCGAGCAATAAATTTCTCTGGCTGACAGGGCTTTGACATCCCTTCCAGCAAAGGTAACGGCGGTAAGCTTTCCTATCATTCTTTACGGTTGAAAGACCGTTGTATGTTGCAATATCCTATGTTAAATATAAATATACTAGTAAAAGAAGCCCGTTTCAGAGCAAATGAAACGGGCGCTAGCAAGGTTTTTGTCGCCAACACCCCGTTCCCTCCCTCCCTGGCCAACCCCTTCGTTGTTGTGGCATTGCTCCGCCCCCAACGTCATGACATTTGACACGAGGGCGGGGCCCAGAGCGATTTCCCACCCCCCCGCCTCCCTGCCTCCCTCCCTGCCAACCCCTTCGTTGTTCTGCCATTGCTCCGCCCTCGAGGGCGGGGCCCAGAGCGATTTCCCACCCCCCTGCCTCCCTCCCTGCCAACCCCTTTGTTGTTCTGCCATTGCTCCGCCCTCGAGGGCGGGGCCCGGAGCAATTTCCCACCCCCCGCCTCCCTCCCTGCCAACCCCTTCGTTGTTCTGCCATTGCTCCGCCCTCGAGGGCGGGGCCCGGAGCGATTTTGGTGGCTTCACTACCACGAACCTTCGAACCTTTTTGAAGGAAGTCAGAGCTTGGCTTCACTGACGTCAGTGTCCTCAGAACGTTGAGGGTGAGTTTTATTATAGTAGATTCATTCCATGGGTTTTTCTTATCGAGCTGCTCAATGTTGGAACCAAATACCATCAGAATTGAGATTGATCTCATGCTATCTGTCATTTCATAAACTATTGAAGGCCTTTTACTTTCAAAAATATCTATGTTGAATAGTTGTAATTTTAATATAGATGATTTTGTTTATTTATTTGTGCATTTATATCCCACATTATCCCAAACAAGTTTGCGTTCAATATGGCTGACAATAAACAGTATAGGATACATAACAAAGAATAATGCATAAGAAAGTAATTTGTTGTAAGAATCCACATTTTACAATAAAGTATCATAAACGTACTGGGATAGCTATGGATGTTTAACATTTAGAAAATCTATTATGATTGAGAAATTGTACAAGAAGCAAAGAGAAAGTTAATGGTAAATGGAGTAATAACCTATTCAGGTACTAATTAATTGTTTGAGATATGGTCGCTCTTTTTGAGGGTTTGTTTGAATAGGAATGATTTGAGGATTTTGCAGAATCTAGTATATTCCTGTATATTTCTTATTTTGGATGGTAAGAAGTTCCACCATTTGGATCCTAGGTAAGTGAAGTCTGCAGTTTTGTAGATCACTTTTTTGCAATTTGGGAGGTGTAGTCTGAGATAGTTTCTTACCTCATATTTAGTGTTTCTTTGAGGTAAGTTTATTAATGGTACCATATAGCCCGGAGCTGTGCCATTTTAGGATTTGGAAGGTAAAGATTTTATTTTGATGTTGTGATGGCCTAGTACTTTTGTTTTGTTATCCGCACTGATCCAGGAATGGTTTGTAGTGGAATATACATTTTATTATAATTGTAATCTTAATTTACTCAGCTCTCAAGCAGGTGTAAGTGATCACACCCACATTCAAGGTGTGTTCTTCCACATTCTCTAGCATTTTATAAAGACAGATAGCTACGTACCATCATTTTATGGCTGTAACATGACTTGCAGCAGGATGCACCTGGTGTTCACCACAAGTCACATTATGGTTTTTACATAGTAATGAGCTGCTTTATATGCATTTTATCACTCCGTTGGGGCAAGGCAACCTGCATTAGAACCCTCTAAGTCATGTTAAGGGATTAATAGTGCGTCCAATTTAGGGGGAAAGTTATCAAGCGTGTTTAAAAGCAGTGAAGAATTAGGATACATTTAAAAAGAGATTGAAGGTGTACTTGTAATGATGTAAGCTAAAAAGGTTTAGCTTTTGATGATATTGCTGATCAAGTATGCTGTATATTAATGTAATACTATGTTTGTGTATTTTATGATTTTATGTTTTATTATGCATGTTCAATTGTACCCTGCCAAGAATAGATCAAGTAAGTCATAAACTTTAAATAAATAAATATTAGGTGCATACCAAAAGTCATGTTACAGCCATAAAATAACAGTAAAATAAATTACTGTCCTGAGAGCTTTGGGACTCAAAGCTGCAGCCTGGTGATCCCAGGCTAGAGCTTAAAGGGGTTATGGTTCTGATCTCTCCCCCCCATCACACTGCCCACTCCCGAATCATGACCCTCCAATCACATTGCCCAGTGCAGATCATGATCCCCCATCACCAAAGGGGCCCCCAGTGGTTCTAGGGCAGAAGCAATCCCCAGTCGCTCCTGTCCTGCTGGCTCCATCTCTAAAATGCTGCCTTTATTGACAGTCTCACAGTACTAACTCTAGGGGCACCATTTTGGAGATAGAACTGGTAGGGCAGGGGCATCTGTGGATTGTTCCTACTCTAGGACCACTTGACTAGCAGGTACAAGACCATTTGACCCTCATTATGGATGGGGGTCTTGTGACTGGGGGAGTGGGCAGTGCAATCGGGGATAGGGGCACTGGCCTGGGAGTGTCAGGTTGCAGCTTTGAGGTTTGACTCCCATGGTAAATCAAGGTGTGGTAAAAGCATCTTGATAGTTCCCCTCCCCCCAATACTATCTGGGAGATAAAGTTCCCTAAGGTCACATGAAGGGCAATTCTATAATCTAGGTGTTCACATTTACACACCCCTTGCATGAATAAGTGTCTAGAACAGCAACCCTTATGCATGTATGTGTACATTTCCCTTCAAACGTGTCAGCAGGACACCTAAGCACTATTCAGTAATGGCCCGCCTAACTTATATAGCAAAGGGGCAGGGCAGATCATGGGCATGGGTGTAGCTCCCAGTTCCACATGGAGGTCTAAATTCTAGAAATGGCACCTAAAAAAATTGGTGCTGAACAAATTAGTGCTGAGCGCTATTCTATAAATGGTGCTTAAAGTTAGGCGCTGTTTATAGAATAGGACTTAGCGCCAGGAACTGTGACTACATTTAGGCACAATCAATTTCACCAATGAAACCGTGGTGTAAACCCCCGCGCCTACATTAGGCGCAGATCCTGTTTATTCTATAACAACGTGTATAAATTAAATGAGCACTCCCGATCCACCCATGACTCTCCCATGGCCACGCCCCCTTTTTGGACCCACACGTAAAACTTGCATGTGGCTCCCGCACCTAAATTTACGCAGATAAATATTAATGAAATCCAATTAACACCAATAATTGCTTGTTAAAATCTCAGTTGTTGGCACTGATTACTATAACACCTTTTGGCATGAACCAGGAATTAGACATTGCTTTTTTATTATTATTATCTACTAGGGCTGAACCGAATATTCATATCCGAATACATTATTCGTATTCGGCTGAATAGTGATTTCAATTTGAATATGAATAATCCAGGGCTGTACTGTGATAAATCATACTGAAATAAACACTTGATCTCTGATTTCATGTTGCTTCTTTTATTATTTATTATGTTAAAGCTCGATGCCAAATAATATTTTTCATTATTTGTATTTAGCCAAAATAGTAAAATATGCTATTTGGTACAGCTCTATTATCTACACCATCACACTCTTTGATATGAATTAGGGATTAGATTTAAGACATTTTATAATTCCCCTTATTTTACACTATGGCACTTTTTGGTATGAATCAGGAATCAGACCTGATCCCCTTTTTTAACTGTAAATACCATAACATTTTAAAAATAAAAATCAAGAGGGGCAGTGACAAGATGGCGGCCTAAGCGTTTGAGGACTGGCCACGGTGAATCTGCTGAGAGCCTTGCTTTTTCTTCTTACCTATCTTCTAATTGATAATGCCTCATACCAAAAGTAAGGGGATAGTAAAGAGGCAGATGCCAACGGCTCGAACTTCCTCCCCATTTCAGCAAACACTGGACCGGTTCACAATGCCCTTCCCTGTTGTGAAGGCGAGCGATGCCGATCTGGGGGCCGTTGGAGGAGCTCCGGCCCCCTCGGATTTAGAAATATCACTTTCGCCGCCAGATAATCGACCTCCGCACCCAGCGATCACGGGGCAGGGAGAGGAGGAAGAGCCTGCTACGGAAGTCGTTTCAGACCAAACCTCGGTTGGTGCTAACCCTCCCCTGTACGCTGAGGCAACAACTTTGGAGGGGAATCCTCCGGCGGAGATAAGCCTACAGGCCATATGGAGAATGCTGCAGGCTTTAAACCAGACAGTTACAAAATCTGCCCGAGATACTTCTCAACTCGTAAGTAAAATTGACTCTTTGACCAACTCTTTAGAAAAAACTAAACAAGAAGCGATGTTACAAACTGAGGTATTCCAGCAGGAAGTAAAATCATTAAAAGCAGTGACTGAATCCTTAGTAACGGATAAAATGGTGATACATAGAAAAATTGAGCAATTTGAAAATTTTAATAGAAGACTTAATCTTAGAATATTAAACTTTCCTTGGATTCAGGAATTGAGTCCTACTGAGCTCTTTAAGAAGTACTTAAAAGAAATTCTACTGTACCCGGACTCAGCTATTCCTCCCTTAAATAGAGCATACTACTTACCAAGTTCTTTACTAGCTGAGCCGGGAGATAGTGACAAGAAAAATAATTTGGACAAACCTTCGAACCTTCAAGCACAGTTGGATATTTCATTAATTTTGGAGACATCTATATCTGATATTGAGCAACGTAGAACTCTTTTAATATCGTTTGTCTTTGAACAGGATTTGAACGCTGTATTGAAGTTATACTTTAAAAATGTCTTGAAAATGTTTTGTGGTCAAAGAGTGTGGATATACCCGGATGTCTGTAAAACAACACAAGACAGGAGAAAGAAATCTTTATTGTACAGAGAAGAGACCCGAGCTCTGGGAGCAACATACTTATTGGCTTACCCATGTAAATGTCTGGTTAAATATTTGGGCGTAAAATATACGTTTTTTGAACCGGAACATCTTAAAGCATTCTTAGAGATGAAAAAACTAGTTAATAAACCTGTAGAGTAATCGATATCATTTAAGTATTAAACTAAGGGGGGTAGAAGGCCAGGCCATATATGCATTTTCTTTTCTTTTTGTCTAAGATCTCCTATTATCTAAATCACTTCCCCCTCAAGGCAGAATTGTGGTCTAATTAATTGTATAGCTTGCTCTTTTCCTTACTGAAAGTAATGTTGTAATTACCTTTGTCTTTGATCAAGTTTGTACAGTGTATTACATATTGCATGTTTCGCATGTAAAAAATTTAAATGATAAATAAATAAAATAAAAAAAAAATAAAAATCAAGAATTAGATCTAAGGTTTGTTTTCTAATCCTCATATTTCCAATATTGCCAATTGTTTTCACCATGGGTTCTATACATATTTTTTCCCTGGTCCTGCTTTTTATTTTGTCTCTTTGTTTTTTTTTTTTTTAATCTTTGTGCTTCCTTCCCCTATCTTTGCCCTTCATTCCCTTCTTCCGTCCCTCTTTTCTCTTTCCCTCCCCTTTTCTTTTACCTCTTCCTTCCTCTCCCCTTTCTCTTCCTTTCTTGTGTTTCCCTGTTTTCCCTCTTCCTCCCCCTTCTTTTTCTTTTCTGTTCTCTTTTTTCTTCCTCCTTTCCCTTCTTTTCCCTTCTATTTGCTACTCCTTCTTTTCTTCCCATCTTTTTTACTTGTCCTTTTTTTTCCCCTTGCCTTTTTCCCCTCCCTTTCTTATCCCTTTTCCCGCTCCCTACCTCTTGTTATTCCCCTTTCCCTTCCCTTCTCCCCCTTATCCCACTAGGCTACTCCAGGAGTAGCTGGAGTAGCCTAGTGGTTAGTGCAATGGACTTTGAGCCTGGGAAACTGAGTTCAATTCCCACTGCAGCTCCTTGTGACTCTGGGCAAGTCACTTAACCCGGAAAAACAAATCCTGGAGACAATGATCTTGGAAATGCTTATTTATTTGTTTAAAAAGACTCGACACAACTTACGATATCAGACTTGTTCACAAGCTGCGTTTAATCAAAGGTCTATTTTGTCTACAGACCATTATATCGTTGGTCATCCTTAGCATAGATCAGCTGTTCTTTTAGGTGTCTAAGACTCCTGATGCAGGCCTGATGGCCGAAACACAACAGTTGTGTCGAGTCTTTTTTAACAAATAAATAAGCATTTCCAAGATCATTGTCTCCAGGATTTGTTTTTCCGTGGTCAAACATCCCACTTTTACTTGCACTTGTGTTCTCCCGTGGGGCGTTCGAGTTCTCCGTTGTATTGCGGACTCTTCTGAACAAGTCACTTAACCCACCCATTGCCCCTGGTACAAAATAAGTACCTGAATATATGTAAACCACTTTGAATGTAGTTGCAAAAACCTCAGAAAGGCAGAATATAGAGTCCCATTTCCCTTTTATTCCCTTCTTCCTTTCCTCTACCCTTACCTACCCAAAAACCCCTTTCTCCCCCTTTCACCGCTCCTTTTCTTTTTTTCCCCCTTTTCTTCTGTTTTTTTTCTTTTTCCTCTTCCTTTTCCTCCCCTTTCCTTTTATCCCTCCTTCCCTTTTTGCCTTTTTTCCCTTCCCTACCTTCCTTCCCCCTACCAGTTCTCTTTCCCCTTCTTCCCCTTCCTTTTCCCCTTCCCCTCTCCCTCCAATCCCTCATTCTTCTTTTCCCATCCTTTTATTCCCAAATATTCATTTATCCCACATTTTTCTTTCCTCCCCCTCCTTCCCAGCTACCCACTCATTTCTCCCTCCTTCAAGCCGTACCTATCCTTTCTTTTTTCTGTTGTGTTTCCTAATTTTCCCTATGTATTTTTGATATATTAGTTTATTTATTTATATTTTTAGAGTGCAACTTATGCAACTTTTTTTTACTAGAATGATGGGGACACTTGAATATATGTTATTGGCTTACTGCTCTTGATCTTTTGGCACATTTACTTATATAACCAATTTTTACAATTAGTTTATTTGATTTTATAGAAACAGGAAAAGGATTTTGCCATACATTATGGGCTATACGAATGCAAGCTCATTAATATGTTCCTGCACATTCCAATTTTAGATGGCGTATGATATCAATTTCTTTTTGACCAATTTTTTTTAACTTTTATTCTTCAATTTGTATTTCTTACTATTTTCTTATAGTCATTGATGAAGTTTTTTAGACACAAGAGAATTGACTAACTTTATTGATACTTTCAGTTGCACTCCTTTAAATTGAAGCTACACACAGGCATAGCATTCTTACTCAGACCCAGATGCACAAAGGTCCCCATAAAGAATCGCTTTCTATTTGCACCTTGGTAAAAATTACCGATTTGGAAATACAGAGCGATTCCCAAAGCAACTCGCATGCAAATGAGCTGCTCACAAAAGCAGTGAGCAGCTTGATGGGGGGGGGGGGGGGAACCAGTTGGTCAGCTGAGCATGAGCAGAACAGCCAATTGCTAAGCATGGCTGCTGTGCGCATGCTCAGAGCAGCGCTTGTATACGGCTTTTAAACTCACAAAGAAACTGAGTGTATGAAAGCCGGCGTAGCTTTGTTTGCCCCCCAAAACTGCTGTGAGCAGTCCAATCTACTTCACTGCTACGGTCAGCAATCAAACGAACGAGACAGAGATGAATCTGTAGATTTGTGGGTTTGTTGTTTGGAAAGCCGTTTTTATTTCTTGACTGGTGAAGGATGGGGTCCAGCAGGGCTGCTCCAGTGCATCTTGCTTCTCACTGCGGGTTCTTCTCCTCTTGCAGGAGTTGCAGAGGACCTCTGGAACAGCTGTGGAGTATCTGCTACAATGTAGAACTGTCAGGACCGAGAGCTCCAGACCTTCCATTAAATTTTCCTTGGTAAAGGTAGGGGCTGCTTTTGTGCATCACTCGGAAAATGGCTGTGCATCGCTTTGCATGCACATTTGTATAGTAATTAGCTCATTATAATAAGTTTGCATCCAATTTCATTAGCTGCTACCGTGACAGGAAAAGAGCTCGCAGAACCCTTTTGTGCATGTCTCGCACAACTCTGTGCTCATTAAACCAGCTAGAACCATTGTAAGAACCACATTGCTGGCTCGTTAGGTTTTGTGCACCTAGGTCTGAGTTTAGTGCCAAGACAGTTCTTTTGTTTTGGCTCATGTTATATATCATTCGTTCAGCTTTACCAATAAATGTTTTTCTTTTGAAATAATAACACATGGTTGCTGGTATCATTTGATCACTTGTTTTGCACTTGTTAGCGTCGTTCATTATTTTAGCATGTGGTGCACAGGGTTTATGTTTACACACAATCCGTCCATGGAACTTTGTGTTATGTGTGATTTAGGTTAAATTTATTTAATTAGACTAGTCTATTTCAATACACAGCTTTATCAATTAATATATATTTTTTTGTCTGTTAGGATCACCTATGACTTTTTTTTTTTACACTGTTGTGTACGGTTTTGGTTCATGTTCATCCAATTTGGTTCTGCCTTTTGCTTTTGAACTTATTAGTCTTTGTATTGTAGCACATTCCACGACTCTTATATTTATATCATTGACTGATTGTCAGTTTTGATATTTGGTATTGTAGTATGTTTCAGGGGTATTATATATTCTCTTAAATTGTTTGATCAAATTAGTTTGTGTTTATCACCTTGAATCTAAGACTATTGGTTCCTATATTTGACACTGAAGGTAGGCATTATATCAGAATTCCTTTAAACATATTTATTTTCATTTATTGCTATAGGAACTGATTCTGTATTCATTATTCCTTTCTTAGAAAAATTATCAAACATATAAACAGCGAGTGACCGAACTCACTCGCAAATGCACAGTAAAGATCTTCTCTGTCCCGCCCCCACGTCAATACGTGATGACGGGGGCAGGACAGAGAGGGTCTCTACTGCGCAAGGGGAGGGGCGAAACCACCATCACTACCGCTTCCCCCCCCCACCCCAAGGTCGGCGCCACCACTCCCCCCACCCGGAGTCGCCGCCGCCACCCACCCTCCACCCGGGCAGGGCCCTCGCTCCGCTATAGAAACAGCACGGGAACGCAGCACACAGCCCACGAGGGCGGGACACAGGCAGGGAAGGAAGGCCGACGGCAGCTCATCTGAGCTGTATGCTGCATTCCCGCGCTGTTTCAATAGCGAAGCGAGGGCCCGGCCCGGATGGAGGGGTGGCGGCGACTCCGGGGGGGGCCGTAGCGGTGACCTCAGAAAGGCAGCGGCGAGCTCGGCGGTGGGGGGGCCTTGCAGCGGCGAGGAGAAGGGGCCTTTCAACCCCCCCCCCCCGTCCTATACTAGCCCGTTTTTACGGGCTCAACGGCTAGTATATACATAAGCGATCATATTACCCTGAGATTTGGAGGCAACACTGCAAAAAAACAGTAGCCAACAGCAACTGCAAAAATTGTCTTGACAAGGGAGTATAGCTACCATAGAGCAAGCCCAGCAAAATGCCCAGGGCCTCTCAAAAGTAGGGGCCACTTGCTGTGCCACTCCTCTTTATACTCCTCCTGGCCTAGGAGTCATGCATGCTCTCTCCCTTCTCTGCTCCACCCTTAGGTCCAGCATCCTTCCCTCCTCTGATGCAACTTCCTGTGGGCGGGATGCAGAAGAAGGAAGACTGCAGAGTCTGCTGATCAGAAGCAGTGTGTTTGTGTTTGCATCACTGTGCTGAGTGCCAGCTGAAAGTTTGCAGGGCCACCCATGGGGGTGTTACACAATGTAAAGGGAAAGATGCTCTACCTACGGGGGGGTGGGGGGGGGACAGAGAAGGGAGAGTTCGTGCTGCAGCCATGAGGGGGTGAATGAGACATGCCAAACCCATGAGATGGCATGTATGAGAGTGAGATATGCCAGACTCATTGGGGAGGGAAAGAAAGGGGGATCCCTGGGCCCCGCCAGCTGACGAGTCCTCTCTGAAGTGTCCCTCCTCCCCTCGGGCAGTCTCATCCCCGGAGCAGTCAGCAGTATGTTTCCAGCTGTCGACATGATTCTGCGTATGCTCAGTTCAATTGGTACCCCCACACATGCATGCATGGAGGATGCTGGTTCAACTAAGCATGCACGGGTGGGGGGGGGCAGTGCAAGTGTCAGCGGCTAGAAGAGACTGCTGGGGGGAGGGGACTCCTGAGAGGATTCTTCAGCTGGAGGGGTCCAGGGATTCTCGCCAACCAAGGTATACATTTTTACTGCTTTGGGGGGGAGGGGGATGGGGAAGTAACAGGCAAACAGAAAATGTGTGGGTCACCCCCAGGCCTATCCAAAAATTGAGATCTAGCTACGCTGCTGGCTCCATGCGCATTTGGGAGAAATCAGACAAGAGAGAGAGAGCGAGAGAGAGAGAGATTTGTTGTACAATTAAAAGAACACATACTGCACAACAGCAGCAAAAGTTATCCACAGGGCAAGCCTTACACAGATTTACTGCCAGCTGTCAAAAGATTCTATTTTGCAATTAACTTATTTTGCCTATTTCTTTGTGACTAGAAACAGTCTCTTATCAGCCCTCACACATTCCTCATTCAGTGAACAGTTTTTAATCCTGAAAAGACGACATTAATAAAGCCTGGTAAGTCTGTGATTGTCATCCTCAGGACGAAAGATGCAATCAGAGCAAGAATTTGTGTCTTGTAATTCATTGAACGAATGTGTTTCTTCAGTAATTACTTTTGCAAACTATGTGCTTCTGTAATTGAAACTCTGAAACATATGGTGATTTATCAAAATCTGTAATTTATTATAGCATTTTCCGTCCAGTGGTACAAGCTTCTCATTTTCCTTTACACATGCTATTTCTCTCACAATTATCTGCTAAATACAACTTCTAATATATCATTGCCTCTGTTTGGAGTCTAACATCTAAATGGACTTCCTCTGAATCAGCAAGGATTATGCCTGTATCAATTATTCAAGATGGCCGGATTTCATTTCTGAAAGCGTTGAACTCATTCGACTGTAGTAAATGCTACTGTTGTAAAGCAAAGGAACATTTTAGGGAGCATTTTTGCATTTGTCCTTGCAGGGTCACTAATCTTCTTTATTGGGTAATATTTTATTAGATGGAAAAATTATTAAGCCTAAACATATTCTTGAAAGATTAAAGCCAACAGTGTAGCAGAACATTATCCTTATCCTACAAATAAACCATATTTTCACAACAGTCAAGTTTCTTAGAATATATGTGGACTGACAGCTATTTATTTATTTTAAAATTTTCTATTCCGCACGATTCTACAATTCTCAGCGGATCACAGCATAACATTCATAATATAATTTTAAAACAACACATACACACACACATGCAATAAAAGAATCTTGACTAAAACAAATCTGCCAATAAAAAATATAAGGAGCTATGTTAAACACTACAGGATAAATTGTATCGGACTACCAGAATTGCAATGATTATGTTTATTTATTTATTACATTTGAACCCCGCGCTTTCCCACACATGGCAGGCTCAATGCGGCTTACTTAGCAACAATATAAATAATTACAAAGTCGAATATGAATATACAGGTTTTGGTAAACGCAGAAACTGATGGGGTTAACAGAAAGTAAGTTAAACATAGGAGGAATTGGGTTGGATAAGCATCAAGGAATCCTGTGCCGAAGGAATGGATCCTCAGGAGCTTAGTCAAGATCGGGAGGCGGGGCTGGAGGTTGGGAGGCGGGGATAGGGCTGGGCAGACTTATACGGTCTGTGCCAGAGCCGGTGGTGGGAGGCAGGGCTGGGGAGGTGAGGATAGTGCTGGGCAGACTTATACGGTCTGTGCCTGTGCCAGAGCCGGTGGTTGGGAGGTGGGGCTGGAGGTTGGGAGGCGGGGATAGTGCTGGACAGACTTATATGGTCTGTGCCAGAGCCGGTGGTTGGGAGGCAGGGCTGGTGGTTGGGAGGCGGGGATAGTGCTGGGCAGACTTATACGGTCTGTGCCTGTGCCAGAGCCGGTGGTGGGAGGCAGGGCTGGTGGTTGGGAGGCGGGGATAGTGCTGGGCAGACTTATACGGTCTGTGCCTGTGCCAGAGCCGGTGGTTGGGAGGTGGGGCTGGTGGTTGGGAGGCAGGGATAGTGCGGGGCAGACTTATATGGTCTGTGCCCTGAAGAGCATAGGTACAAATCAAAGTAGGGTATACACAAAAAGCAGCAAATATGAGTTATCTTGTTGGGCAGACTGGAGAATTCCTTTATTAAATGAAAGCGGAAAATCAAATTTCAATACATTACACTGTGCAGTTATAAAGCCAGCCCCTCTATACTTTTATACAAAAATGCAAATTTTACACAAAAAACCATCCCCCCCAACCCCCCCCCAAACATTCAACTCAACTTCAAGCGTACATGCTTCCACCAAACCCCAAAGGTCTTTACCCCCACCTCCACCCGTTCCCATCGGGCCACTTCCTGGACAGCTCGGACAACGTCCCAGGAGACCTGCTCAGCAGACCTGCACTCCTGGCCCAGGGACACCCCGCAGCGAGCCATCCATAGGCAGTATCTGATGATAACTGAGATTAGAAAGGCGGTACCTGGCTCTAGCCGCCCCGTCTCCCCCTGCCTCCCATACACCCAGTCCGCATAGGTGTAGGACGTGAAGCTGGGGATGGCCAGCAAGGCAGCCACTCTCCGGCAAACCGCTATGGAGAATGGACACTCCTTCAGGAAGTGGTCCATGGTCTCCAGCCGGCCAGCACACTCCCCCCTCGGGCAGTCTCGGTCCTGCTGGTTCCTACACCGAAGGTTTGCCCTAACATACAACCTGCCATGTAGGGACAGCCAAGCAATGTCCCTGTACTTGTGTGGGATGCGTTTGGATGAAATAAACCGCAGGCCCTGCCTCAGCACGGGCTCCGGAGCATCCCTAAGAGCCAGGGGAGAGGAGAAGCGTTGGGAGCGAACCCGCTCCACCCAGATCTCCCTCTGTCCTGCCCTAACTTCCTCCCATGTAATGTCCCACAGCCGAACCAGCTTTACCAAAGATTTATAGTAGCCTACCCCCTCCGGGAACCCTTTCCGCAACCGTCCCACCCTACCTCCCCCCAACCAAGGACCCCAAAATCCCTCCCACCACTGGACAACACTGTGTACCCATCCTGGGGCATTCAGACCCCCCGCCCGCCCCAGGTTAAACTGGATGAAGAGGGAGGAGAATAGCAAGACTGGGTTTACCATTCCCACCCCCCCTTCCTCCCGCGACCGGTAAGTGAAATTACGTCGAACTGGGTTCATCCTGTTCCCCCACAGGAGTTGAAAGAACACGCTGTAAATTGCCGTGAAACAGCGTTCCGGCAGGAGACAGATGTAGCTCAGGAACAGGAACATGGGGACCACCTGGCTCTTCAGCAACCGGACCCGGTCCTCCATGGGCATCCGCCACCCCTTCCAGCGGTCCACCTTCTCCCTCGCCTCCGCTATCCTTTGTTCCCAATTTTCCCGCCCGTAATCCCCTCCCCCAAAATACACTCCCAAAACCCTCATTTTCTCTATCCCATCCGGGAACCCTCCACCTAAATTAAACCGCCGTCCCTCTGGCCCCACCCACAAGCTGGTGCTCTTGCCCAGGTTTACCCGAGACCCCGAAGCCTGGGAGTATGCTGCAAGGGTCTCCTGCAGCCTCCTCCCCTCCCTGCGATCCGCCACCCAGACGGTGATATCGTCCGCATAGGCGATGACTCGCAACACATTCCCTTTGCCTACTTCCACTCCTCTGAGCCCGTCCTCCCCCCCCCCTTCCAGCCTCCTCACCAGGGGATCAATGGCGAAAGCGTACAGCAGGGGGCTCAACGGGCACCCCTGCCGCACCCCCGCCGAGATCCCCACCTCCGCCCCCCTCCATCCATTCACCAGGGGAAAGAATCGCGCCCCCGCATACAATAACTGAAGTTGCGCGATCCATTCCCCCGGGAATCCATAGTGGTCTAGGACCTTCCATAAAAAACCCCACTGCACTCGGTCGAAAGCCTTGTCCTGGTCCAAGGCCACGACCAGCCTGCCCTCTCCCACCCGACTACGTTCCAGGCCCTCCCTCACCCAGGCCACTGCCTCTAGCACCCCCCTTCCCGGGACCCCACACCCCTGCGGGGCTGCCAGCACTTCCCCGGAGATCTTCCTCATGCGGGCAAGGAGCATGTGAGCGAAGATCTTCCGGTCGGTGTTCAGAAGTGCAATCGGCCGCCAATTTGCCACATCCTGGGGGTCCTTGCCTTTGCTAAGAAGGACCAAAGCTGATGCCCCCATCGACTCAGGCAAGGATCCCCCTGTTCGTGCCGCCTCCCAGATTGCCAACAAGACTGGCGCCAACTGATCCCTAAACTGCTGGTAGAACTCTGCCGGGAGTCCGTCTGGCCCCGGCGCCGTCCTGCGCCGCAAGGCCCCAATGGCCTCCTGTACCTCCCGCAGCGTCCACGGCCGCAGCAAGGCCCGAAGATGAGGCCCCCCCTTACCCACCCCTGGGGTTTCCTCAATGTACCTCGCCATGGCCTCCTCCCCCAACCGTTGGTCCAAAAAGGCCCGCCCAAAGTGGGTCCCCACCACCTGCAAGATACCTTCCCTAGACTGCTGGAGCGTCCCCCCCTCATCCCTTAACCCCTCTACCACCCTCCTCTCCCTTCTTTCCTTACAGCAGTCATAAGGGTTTGGGCTGAGCAGCTTCCCGAAGTCCCGCTCATAGACGAGGGAAGAGTACCGATTGTATTGTACCCGTTCCACCTCCTGCTGCAAGGCCTCAATGTCCTCCCTCTTCCCTCCCCTGGAAATCAAATTGTCCCTTCGCTTCCTCAGAGCAGTTCCTAGCCGGGTGACCTCCCTCCCCTGCCTCCTCGCCTGACGGAGAAAGAACCCCCTGGTGCGGTGTTTCAAAACTTCCCACCAGTCCCCTAGGGAAGGGAAGACACCCTGAATGGATACCTGGTCTGCCAGAAACTCCAAATACTCCTGGTACAACACCCCCTCCCTCAACCATTTCTGATTTAAACGCCACAATCCTTTCCCCAATCCGTGAATCCCCCCTCCCCCCAGCTCGACCAGCACCATCTTGTGGTCTGAGAAATCAACCTCTACCACCCTTGGTGCCTTCCCACACGCCCCTCCCCGAACTAAAAACCGGTCGATTCTACTTCTACAAGTGCCCCGGGCAAAAGTGAAACCCTGCGTCCCACCACCAAACTCTATGTGCGCGTCCACCAATCCCGCTCCCTTCATGATCCCTGCTAGCCGTACCCCATCGTAACCTACTTGCGCCGCCCTCCTCCCCCTATCCTCCTTCCTCAGGACTGTGTTAAAATCCCCCCCCCAAACTAGCTGCCGTGAGGTGTAAAGGTACGGCCGAATTTTCCCAAACAGTGCTGCCCTTCCCCGTTTGCTTTGCGGCCCGTAGATGTTAATCACCCGCAAAGCCACCCCCCGCAATCTCACATCTAACACCAGACACCTCCCAATTCCCAGCTCCACCACCCTCTGGATCTCTACTTTAAATGTTTTGAAGAGGATGCCTATCCCCCCATACCGTTCCCCTGCCAGACCCCAAATAGAGGGCCCCCATCTCCAGGCCTGCTTTGCCCGCCGAACCTCCTCCAGCGTTCGCAGCCTGGTCTCCTGCAGAAGAAAACAGTCCACCGCCACGGCAGAGAGGCCATCGAACGCCAAGCATCTCGCCCTCTGGGAGGCGACACTAGCCACATTAAGTGTGGCGAATGTTAACAGCAGTCCAGCCATCATTGTGCCGTTCCATACCCCCCGCCCTCCTGGCTACCTTCCCTCTGCTCCATACTACCTCCAGGGATCCCTTCCCCTTCACCCTCCCCTTCCTCGTCCGCCCAGTCCCGGACCCCTAGCTCAAAAAGCCCCCCCCCTTTCCTTACTTTCTTCCTCCCCTTCTTCCTCTTTTCTTCGCCCACCTCCCTCCCTTCTTGGGAGTCGTCCACTGACCCTCCCCCCCCTGCCTCCTCTCCCGCCCCTTCTGCCCCTTCTTCGACCCCCTCCATCAATCCTGCCTCCAGCCCATCCTCCCTCTCCTCTCTTGCCTTCATCCCTGCCTCCTGTCCTACCCTCCTTTTCTCCCCCACCCTCCCTTCAGCCCCCCCCAATCTGCCCCCCACCTCCCCGACCTCCTCCACTACCATTTCCTCCTCTTCGTCCCTCAAAACCTTCTCCCTCTTCTTCTTCTTCCTTTTACCCCGCTGTTCCCTTTCCAGCGTCTGCCATGCTTTCCAATCCATCCTGCCGGCTCATCCCATCCTCTCCTTCCTCTCCTGCCAGTTCGTCACCCCCTTCCTCATCTTCCAATCCCCTAAATCTGTTCTCTACTTCTATCCCCATTCCTGCCTCCCCTCCCCCTTCCTCCCGTACCCCCGTCACCTTCCGTTGTTTTTTTGACACCCGCGTCCAACCCTCATCTGCCCCGTCCTGCCGCTTCCGCCCTTCCCCCAACCCTTCCCCACCTCCCACTCCCCTGTCCCTCCGCAGCTCCTTTCCCCCCCACCCCGGGAACCTGATCTCGCCCTACATTCACTCCCCCCCTCTCCCTCTGAACTGGACCGCCCCCTCCCATGTCCTCCTCTCCCCCGTTATGGGAGGCCCAAGGGCAAGCTCTGAATGCATGCCCCAGACCCCCACACAAATTACACCGGATAGATGCACAAGACTCCGTAGGATGCTCCTTAGACCCGCACTTCCCACACTGCCGTACTGGGCACGACATACTAAAATGTCTGAATGACCCGCACTTGTGACATTGCCGCGGCTGCCCCTTGTAAAAGCAGAGGATCCGATCCCTGCCAATGAACGCCGCGGAGGGAATGTGCTGGGTCACGTGTCCTGCCTGCTTCAGCCTAACCTGCGCACACCATCCTCCCGCCCACACCCTACTGGGGTCAGGGAGTTTGGACAAGGGGGTACGCAATTCTGCGTACCGCTGTAGCCAGAAGGCCAGGTCCGCCCCTGAAATGGATTCATTTCGGACCAGCAGGGTTACCTGCACCAGGTCAGGTCTGCTGATCGGTACGGCCCTAAAGTTTCTCCAATCCCCTTTCCCCCTTACCCCCTCGTATTTCTCCCAGAAGACCTCCATGCCTCGCTGGGTCAGAAAACTAACATCATACTCTGGGATATTCACCGGGTGGATACAGGCATAGAGGTCCTCTGGGAGAAATCCTAAACCCAAGACCAACTTCAGGGCCTCATCCCTACTTGGCATCCCCCCCTCCCCCACCCACCTTAACTGAATCACATTCCTCCTTTTGGGAACCTGGCCCCCCCACCCTCCCCCCCATCCTTCCCCAATGCTTCCTGCCCCCCCATTCCCCCTGCGCCCGCCCCTCCCACCTACTACCGCCGCAAAGGATGGAGCACCCCCCCACCGTCCCCCTCCTCCATCTCCTGCACTGAGACCCCCCTGCTCCTGCTGCGCCGTACCCCCCCTCTCTCTCTTGCCTCCCCTCTCAGCCTCCCTCCCTTCTCTCCCTTCTGTCAGCAGACTTTGCACATCCCCTGCCTTCACAGTGTGCTTCTGTACCATTTCCCCTGCAGCAAAAAACCTGCCATTGTCCCCTTCAAAACGTTCGCTAGAGACAGTGAGAGCAGGTTCCCCTAATCCTTGTTCCCCTCCCAATGCCCCTGACCCCCTCCCCCGCCCACCGAGCCAACCCTCCCCTCCCGGCCCGAACACTCCCCCCTGGCTCGCACCCCTGCAGCCTGGCCAACTGCAAAGTCAAAGGTACCAGTCAAGTTTCCTTCTGGCGCACACTGCAAGGCAAACACCTCCCGCTCCTCCCCCCCTCCTTCCCCCCCGGAACCTGCTCTCTGTGCTGGGTCCCTCCTTGCAACGTGCTGCTCCAGCTTTCCCTGTGCGGGCCCGCTGTTTTCCTGGGAACTGGTCTCCCCTCTGGCGTCCCTGCTTCGTTGGGACTTCCTGCTCTGCCGTTTTGCAAAGTAAGAGTGGCTTCCCGCACTCCAGCACCACTCGCTCTCCCAAACATGGGGAATCCTCCTGCGCTGTAGCATTCTCCTCTGCGGCCATCCCTGCTCCTCCAGCCCGATTGGCTGGCGCCTCCTGCTCCAATGTGCTGGGCGGGCATGGCATCCCGCCACCCGGCAGCGCAGTTCCTTGCCATTCTGAACCTTTATGTGGGGAACACTGTGTGGCCTCCTGTGCTTTCTCTATGGAAAACCACTCCTTGTCTTCACCTGCTTTTCTTCCTGCATTCTCCTTTAAGAGGCAGCTCCCTGCAGGAACATCTCCACTTCAGTCCTTAGCCCTGCTGCAGGCTGATTGGCTGGAACATCCTGCTCCTCAGAGCTTTGTGGGTGAGGCCTCCCAGGCATTTTTTCCTTGCCGTCTGCTTTTACTACAGGCAATGGGAACAGGACAACCTCCTCTTCTCCAGGTAAGTTCTCTGTTTCAACTTCCACCACCACTTCTGTGGAAAAAGGTCTCTCTCCTGAAATTGCAGCCTCTGTTTCAACAATGTGAAAAGTCTTAGTGTTTAAGTTTTTTTCCTGTTCTGTTCTCCCACACTCAGGTGCTCTCAATGAGGCTTCCACAGCCCCACCTTCAGTCCTGCTTACTCCAGAAGCTGCCTGCAGAGGCCCTGACTGACTAGCAAGGTATTGCATGAATTTCAATGTATTTTGGGTGCTAGTTCCTGGCAGCTCCCCTGATGCTTCAATGTTCTGGGGTCCAAAGCCTGGGCTGATTCCTTCCTGCTCTGTTTGTTGCTTCCACTGTACCGAGGCTGACGGGGCCTGTCCCCCCGAGGCCATCCTGTCTCTGTTGATATAGAGTTCTCTCAGAGGATTTCCAGGGCCTTTCCTCAGGGCCCTCAGCAGCTGTTCTTTTCTCTGGAGAAGCCTAAGCAGCCTGGTTTCCTCTTTCATATAGGTTTTGCGATGCTCTGCTGGGGCCAGCTTGCTCAGGGCTTTTGCCATTTTGACTCGCTTCCCCAGGTCCACCACCTCCTTCTCCGTACTTTTAATTCTCTTCACCACTTTAATTATGCCACTGGCCGGGTCCTCTGGATCCTGGCAGTAGTCCACAAGCTCTTCCTCCTCTAGATCGTCACTATCCTCACTGCTTTCCTCCTCCACCTCCGGCAGGGCCTCTTGACAGATCTCCATTACCACTCTTTCCTTCTCAGACCAGCTCTTCTCTAGGGTCTCCGCCAGCTCTCTCTCCCCCTCACCTGCTGGACGTCGTGCGGCCGCGAGGGGGGTACCAGTCCGGCTTCCTCCCTTGGAGTCTGGCCCTCTTCTATCCACAGGGCTCCTTTCCCTCCTCCCTGCGGCACTGCAAGGGAGGAGACCGCTTTTCCTGACCCTCTGGTCCCTGAGCCCAAGAGGCCCCATGGCCTGGGCCTGTCCTGGGGAACGCTCCCCAGAGGCCCTCCACATCCTTGGGGAGGGAGTTAGGCCTCACTCTCCTCCCACTGGAAGTCTGCAGAGCTCTCTGAAACACCTCCTTCCACCTCAGCAGACTGGATGGACCGTGCAGGTCTTTTTCTGCCGTCATCTACTATGTTACTATATGTTATAAGGAAATAAGCATTAGGAGGTGGCGTAGAAGATGGAAAGGGATGGATATGGGGTGGCAAGAAGGATAATGGGGAACATGGTCAGAATATGACTATTGTCAATAAGAATCAGATTGGCAGGTAATGGTTAGGTTGGATCATTTGGATAGGCTATCTTGAAGAGATGGGTCTTCAGTGCTTTTCTGAAGGGCAGAAGGCCGTTAATGGTGCGGATAGATCTGGGTAGGACATTCCAAAGCTGGCTACCTAGAAATGAAAAATCGGATGCGTAAAACGATTTGTACCTTATTCCTTTACAGTTGGACGTTCCTATTGATATTCTAAGGGGCCCTTTTACAACGGCGCGTAGACGCCTACATGCGTCCAATGTGCATCAGATTGGCACTACCGCCCGCCTACCATGTGCCCCGGGTGGTACTTCCAAAACATGCGGTAGAAAATATTTTCTACCTGGCGTTAATCGGCAGTTTACGCGCGCTGTCACTTACCTCCTGGTTAGCGTGTGAGACCTTACCGCTAAGTCGATGGGTGGCAGTAAGGTCACAGCCTCAAAATGGAGACACGTTGGTTTTCATTTTGCAACACGTCCATTTTTAGGCACAAAAAAAATGCCTTTTTTTCCAGGCGCACTAGAAAATGGACCTGTGCGCGTCCGAAACAGGCACCTACACCAGCGCAGGCCACTTTTAGGCATGCTTAAGGGCCCCTAAGTTTCTAAGGGGTCCTTTTACTAAGGTGCCTAATGCGCGTACAACGCACGTCAAATTAGAACTACCGCCCGGCTACCTCGTGCCCTGAGTGGTAATTCTAATTTTTACCTGCATCCGATATGTGCATCGGAAAATATTTGTTATTTTCTGCCATGCGGCACTAACCAGGCGGACATCGGCAGTGTACGTGTGGTGACAATTACCGCCCGGTTAGCGCATGAGACCTTACTGCTAAATCAATGGGTGGTGGTAAGGTCTCAGAGCCAAAACGGACGCGCGCCAATTTTTGGCCAGAAAAAGGACCTTTTTTGCAGGTGTGCTGAGAAATGAACCTGCGTGCGTCCAAAACACGCACCTATACTAGTGCAGGCCATTCTTCAGCGTGCCTTAGTAAAAGGATCCCCAAGTTTATTTCTGTTCTGATATATCACTACTCGGTATTTCCATCAAGACAGTTTACAACAGTAAGGGGGCCCTTTTACTAAGCCAAGGTAAACAGTGGCCTGCGCTAGTTTTGGCATGTGAAATTGGCGTACACTGGGCTATTTATTACCATGGTGGGGAAAAGGCCTTTTTTAAAATGGGGCGGTAAATGGCTGTGTGTTAATATGAAAATTAGCGCATGGCTACTTACTGCCTGAGCCCTTACCGCCATCTATTTAGAAGGTGCGAAGGGCTCACGCGCTATTTGTGCAGTAAAGAGGCTGCACGCAGCAATATTTATTTATTTTATTTGTGGCATTTATACCCTGCTCTTTCCCGCTCAATAGCAGGTTCAGTGCGGGACAGGGGGGCGGGACATGTGTCCTCTTTTTCAGAGGACAAAATATGGTAACCCTAGTGTGTGTGTGTTATGACTGTACCCCTGTGTCATGCTCTCATTCATCTCGCCCCCTGGTGGTCAGACCTGGTGGTCACAATGGACTGTCTGTTTGTGGTTCTCCCGGTTCCAGAAGTCATGCTGGTCCGGTCCGGATTTTCTAGCCTGCCAGTTGGTCTTGAGACTTTTTGGAACTAAGCAGTTTCCGTACCTGGTGACCTCCCTGGCTGTTTGCCTTTATTAACCACCTGGAAGCTTTCCTAGTTTGCCTTGCAACAGAGCTCTTCAGAGGTGTGTCTTCTGGGATTGATTGTTGCTGTGCTTCCTTGCTACTTTCAGTTTCTGCCTATCTCTGCTTTTAAACCTTTGCCTGGACCTGGACTTTGACTTTGCTTGCCGCCTGCCTTTGCACCTTTGCCTGGACCTGGACTTTGCTTGCCGCCTGCCTTTGAACCTTTGCCGGGATCTGGACCTTGCCTCTATTTGCCTGCTCACGGCTCTGCAGGGTTTGGGAACTATCTTCCTGCTCTCTGCTGTGGCTTCTGTTCTGGTCCTGCCGCTCCAGTCTGGACAGTACCGGTCTGTCTGGGTTCCGCCTTGTTCCCGGTGGGTGTTCCTCCTGCCACTGCAGCTCCTCGGCAGTAGCCCAAGGGCTCACTATCCAGTGTTTCGTGTGAAGCGTGACAGTGTGCTAATTTTAGGCACATTAAAAACACTAACGCACCTTAGTAAACAGGGCCCTAAGTACAAGTTGGTTAACAGTCAATAAATCAGCTACCTCTGAGATACAAGTAATAATAATTCTGATTTGTTCAGCTAGGCAGGCTTAGACAGATATAAAAATCATTATACCATCTACATAAATTCAGTAGAACACATCATGACTCTTTAAAATAACACAAAAAGAAGGTAGGTAGATGTTAAATAGAATCACAGATAGGGTGATCCCTGAGGATGAGATGATTAATTGTATCAAGATGAGACACCCAAAATACCATCAATGAGACATGACACAATCTAGTGTGAAAACAAGTAATGTTTCAGTACCATGTGCCTTTCTGAACATCCAGAATATTGTGAACATGTAAAATCTTGCAATCAATGTTTCCTCTATGCCATGTTGGAGTCACCAACCGCATTGCTGCCAGTGTGTGTGTGTGTGTATGTGTGTGTGGGGGGGGGGGGGGGGGGGGAGGTGGTGCTTCAATATTATCTTTGCAATTACTAGGAACAGGCAGGTCCTCTGGAGTCCTTCAGAATTTGCTTGATCCTCACTTTTGAAAATTTGATATTGAAACAGCACCCCCACTGGCAGGAATTTAACTGGAGGACTCTCACTGAGCTTGGAGTAAAACAGACTGCTCTAATACTTTAACTTGAAAAGGTAAGCTGGAAATTGGTGTAAGCAGGATTCTTCAGTGTTGGGCTTACACTGGCATATTTTACACTGGCAGGGCTGGTAGTTGGGAGGCGGGGATAGTGCTGGGCAGATTTATACGGTCTGTGCCAGAGCCGGTGGTGGGAGGTGGGGCGGGTGGTTGTGGGGCGGGGATAGTGCTGGGCAGACTTATACGGTCTATGCCCTGAAAAAGACAGGTACAAATCAAGGTAAGGTATACACAAAAAATGGCACATGTGAGTTTATCTTGTTGGGCAGACTGGATGGACCGTGCAAGTCTTTTTCTGCCGTCATCTACTATGTTACTATCCACCTTATAATTGAAAGAGAAAAACGCTTAGATTTCGACCCAAATCGGGAGATAGACGTTTATCTCACAAAAACGAATAAATCGGTATAATGGAAAGCCGATTTTGGACGTTTTCAACTGCACTCCATTGCGGAAGCATACAAAGTTGACGGGGCGTGTCGGAGGCGTGGCGAAGGTGGAACTGGGGCGTGGTTATCGGCCGAGGAGAGATGGGCACCTTTCGCCGATAATGGAAAAAAAGTATGCGTTTGTAGCTAGAATTTAAGGCACTTTTCCTGGACCCTGTTTTTTCATGAATAAGGCCCCAAAAAGTGCCCTAAATGACCAGCCAGCTTATAATCGAACGAGAATAACGCCCAAGTTCCGACCTAAATCGGGAGATGGGCGTTTATCTCACAAAAACGAATAACGCGGTATAATCAAAAGCCGAATTTGGGTCGCTTTCAACTGCACTACGTCGCGGATGCGGACAAAGTGGACGGGGGCGTGTCGAAGGCGTGTCGAAGGCGGAACTGGGGCGTGGTTATCGGGCGAACAGAGATGGGCGCCCTTCGCCGATAATGGAACAGTTTTGAGCTAGAATTTAGGACACTTTTCCTGGACCCTGTTTTTTTACGAATAAGGCCCCCAAAAGTGCCCTAAATTACCAGATGACCCCCAGAGGGAGTCGGGGATGACCTCCCCTGACTCCCACAGTGGTCACTAACCCCCTCCCACCACAACAAATGATGTTTCACAACTTTTTACTTTCACCCTCAAATGTCATACCCTCCTCCCAAGCAGCAGTATGCAGGTCCCTGGAGCAGTTGTTAGGGGGTGCAGTGGACGTCAGGCAGGTGGACCCAGGCCCATCCCCCCCCCTACCTGTTACAATTGTGCTGCTTAATGCTATTAGTCGTCCAACCCCCCCAAACCCACTGTACCCACATGTAGGTGCCCCCCTTCACCTCTTAGGGCTATAGTAATGATGTAGACTTGTGGGCAGTGGGTTTTGAGGGGGATTTGGGGGGCTCAACACCCAAGGGAAGGGTGCTATGCACCTGGGAGCTCTTTTACCTTTTATTTGGTTTTTGTAAAAGTGCCCCCTAGGGTGCCCGGTTGGTGTCCTGCCATGTGAGGGGGACCAGTGCACTATGAATCCTGGCCCCTCCCACGAACAAATGCCTTGGATTTATTCGTTTTTGAGCTGGGCGATTTCATTTTCCATTATCGCTGAAAAGCAAAAACGCCCAGCTCACACCTTGATGAATAAAACATGGGCGTCTTTTTCTTTTAAAAAATACGATCCGCCCCGCCCCTTCACGGACCCGTTCTCGGAGATAAACGCCCATGGAGATAGGCGTTTCTGTTCCATTATGCCCCTCCAGATTACCCCCAGAGGGAATCGGGGATCACCTCCCCTGACTCCCCCAGTGGTCACTAACCCCCTCCCACCACAAAAAAATGATGTTTCCCAACTTTTTATTTTCACCCTCAAATGTCACACCCACCTCCCTGGCAGCAGTATGCAGGTCCCTGGAGCAGTTGTTAGGGGGTGCAGTGGACTTCAGGCAGGTGGACCCAGGCCCATCCCCCCCCTACCTGTTACAATTGTGCTGCTTAATGCTTAGTCGTCCAACCCCCCCAAACCCACTGTACCCACATGTAGGTGCCCCCCTTCACCCCTTAGGGCTATAGTAATGGTGTAGACTTGTGGGCAGTGGGTTTTGAGGGGGATTTGGGGGGCTCAACACACAAGGGAAGGGTGATATGCACCTGGGAGCTCTTTTACCTTTTTTTTTGTTTTTGTAAAAGTGCCCCTTAGGGTACCCGGTTGGTGTCCTGGCATGTGAGGGGGACCAGTGCACTACGAATCCTGGCCCCTCCCACGATCAAATGCCTTGGATTTATTCGTTTTTGAGCTGGGCGCTTTCATTTTCCATTATCACTGAAAAACAAAAACGCCCAGCTCACAAATTGTCGAATAAAACATGGACGTCTATTTTTTTCGAAAATACGGTTCGGTCCGCCCCTTCACGGACCCGTTCTCAGAGATAAACACCCATGGAGATAGACGTTTTCGTTCAATTATGCCCCTCCACGTTACTATGTTTTAAGGCTAAAGGAACAATTCAGGAATGCCTCAACAACCACTTGCAAATGAATCTATACCTCATGTCTCCCATATAGCCTTCATAACTATGATAGAGCACTCATTTGATCAGCAGGCAAAATTACTCATTTTCTTGATAATCTGGGTCATCTCTGTCACAGAAAGTGATGAAAATGTCTCTCAGAGCACCAGAGGATTATTCTAAATGTTATAGATATAGTTCATGATGCTTTTCCTCAATTTTACTTTCATAAAAGTTGGTCAATAGCTGAGGCTCAACGTCTACCTATGAAATCTGCTTTTGTATATACAGAGTAAGTTTTGGACCATCAAGAGCAACTTCTGTGGTCTATTAAGAGTTAAAGGAATCTTTTTTGTATAATCATTGCAGTTTACTATCATAACCTCATGGTAAGACTCCTACTTCAAGTCAGAAGAGAGTGTTTATACTATTATGTTCTATCTGCTGCAATTGTTGCTTCATGTCTGCAGTCTGCTTAGTAGGTCAGGGTGCAATGCTATATCTAGTTATGCTCCTTGTCTTATAATATATCAGATACTGCCACATTCCAATTTTCAGCCATCTAGGGAAGGCGACTTTCCTAACCTCAACTGCAACACTTGTGCAAAATCAGGTCTATTCAAATTTATTTAATATACTTCAAATCATGACAGCTAAGCAGTTTACAATTTTTAACATAAAAACATAAAGAAAAATCAGAGGAGAAGATGAAAGGGGAAGGAATGCAGGCCTAGGTTACAAATTTATGCTCTAAACAGAAAACATATCTACAACAAAAAAGTAAGGGTAAAGGTAATTTAATTAACATTAAGGGGGCTTTTACTAAGCCGCATAAGCGTCTATGCACGCCCAACGCGCACCAAAATGGAGTTACTGCCTGGCTACCTCGTGGCTCTTGTGGTAATTTGATTTTTGGCGCACGTCCGATACACGCAGCCAAAAAAATGTATTTTCGGACGAGTGTATTGTACACGTGCCAAGTGGCATGTGACACGGGTAGGTCATTACCGCCCGGTTAACACGTGAGACTTTACCACTAAGTCAATGGCTGACGGTAAGGTCGCGGGGCAATTTTCATTTTGCCGCACATCCATTTTCGGCAAAAATTTTAAAAAGGCCTTTTTCTACAAGCGCGCTGAAAAATGGATCAGTGCACGCCCAAAACCCGCGCCTATACTACTGCAAGCCATTTTTTTTAGCACACCTTAGTAATAGGACCCCTAAATTTTCTTTACATTTACATTAAGACACAAAAGGGAGGGAGAAAGTGTGCAACGAGGTTATAATGAAGCTACTGTTAAGAGTATGCAGACTGACAGTCTTCTAAAATCAATGAGGGAATCAATGCAGAAAAGCCTGACCAAACAAATGTCTTTAACAATGATTTCAACTTTAGCAATGACGATTCATGTCTACAATCCAAAGTGAGTGGATTCCAGAGAGACAGAGCTACCACTGAGAAGCATGATGAGCGAGCTAAATGAGATTAAATTGCAAATGAGAAGGAATTTTGCTGCCAACAGCATGAGTAAGAAATGTAGGGCCCTTTTACTAAGATGCGTAGGCATCTACATGCGTACAAGTTGCGTCAAATTAGAACTACCACCTGGCTACCGCATGCCACGGGTGGTAATTCTAATTTTTATGTGCGTCCGGTAAGCGAATCAGAAAATATTTTTTATTTTCTACCACGTGGCACTAACTGGGTGGTAATCAGCAGTGTACGTGCGCTGATGATTACCGCCTGGTTAACACATGAGACCTTACTGCTAAGTCAATGGGTGGCAGTAAGGTTTCAGGCCCAAAATGGACATGTGCCAATTTTTATTTTGCCACATGTCCATTTTCGGCCAAAAAAAGGTCTTTTTTGCAGGTGTGCTGAAAAATGGACCTGCGCGTGTCCAATATACGTGCCTAAACCAGTACAGGCCATTTTTCAGCACACCTTAGTAAACGGACCCCTAAGGGAACTATTAAGAAATGAAGGTACACCTGCACAAAGTATACGGAATGAAAGAAGAATAATTTTGTACACTGTACAAAAAGAGACAGGAAGCAAATGTTGAGCAATCAATAAAGGAGAGACACTGTCATATTTTTTGCACCATAGATAAGTTTTATTGCTGTATTTGGGATCAATTGTAAATGACACCATTGATACTGTGGAACTCGCAGAGGTACCAAAGTCAGTAAAGACTCCTTACATTATTCCAGAAGACTTACCTTAAACTTGATTAATGAGTGAACTGACCAGGGGCGTATCTGTAATGAGGCCACGGGGGCCATGGCTCCCGTAGATTTGGCTCTGGACCCCCCTACCGACGGCCCTCACCAACACCCCCTCCCGCCACCAACCTGCCGTCGCCTACCTTTGCTGGCGGGGGATCCCAACCCCCGCCAGCCGAAGCCATATTCCTTTGTTGTTTGATTCTTCTTTCTGAGTCTGACTGACGTCCTGCACGTCTGACGTCCTGCACGTTGTGTACGTGCAGGACGTCAGAGTCAGACTCAGAAAGAAGAAACAATGAAGGAAGATGGCTTCGGCTTGCGGGGGTTGGGGTCCCCCGCCAGCAAAGGTAGGCGACAGCGGGCGGAGGGTTGGCGGCGGTCGAGACGGTCATTGGGCGGGCCACGGAAGTGGTTCTGGCGGCGGGGGGGTTGCCGGGGGAGACTAAAATGTGCCTCCTCACCTCGGTTCTGGACCCCCTACCGGCGAAGTCCAGATATGCCCCTGGAACTGACCAAGGAACCAAGGTCTTTTTGAAATTGGTCAGTCATTCCTAGCCACAAAAATCATACTGGAAGGAAGGCTAAGAGGTCCTTAGCTCTCCCTTTTGCGGGTCTTTCCTGTGTGCTAAGGCCATTTTTACGGCAGCCAGAAAATGGCCTGTTTTCCATTTTCCCAATTAATGGCCATGAGGTAATGTTCTTAATAAACAAAAAAGGCTCAAAAGAGGTCCACTTTCTCAAAATAGCCAGTACAACACAACAGCAGTCTATAGATTCACTCTCATATTACAGAATAGGAGGAAAGGGTATCAGACATCACCGGGTCTCATCACCCTGAGCATTGAAAGCGGGTCAGCAAATTAAACCCACTGGTGAGTATTGTAATCAACAACCAAAAACCTCTTCCTTGCCATTAGTGCGTGAGGCCTTACCACCACCCATTTTGTAGGTGATAAGGACTCACGCGCTAATCCCACACTAATCAGTGAGGGGCCCTTTTACAAAAAGGTTGCCGCATGGCTACCCGGAACTACCACCAGCCCAACGCAGCCGCTGGTGGTCGTTCCACCTCAATCGTGTGCCATTTCCAGGTTTATGGAAAATTATTCCATAATTTCAAGCATGATGCTAACCCGACAGTAATCGGGTAGTGCTACATGCTGCCCGGTTACCACTGGGTTACCGTGGGATCCCTTACCATCACCTCAATGGGTGGCAGTAAGTGCTCGCCCCCGCATGGCCACGCGGTAAGAATAATCTTAGCACGTGACCATGTCTTTTTTTAGGGGTTTTTTACCACAGCTTGATAAAAAGGACCCCATAGCACAGTGTTTCCCAAGTTGGTCCTGGAGTACCCCCTTGCCATTCAGGTTTTCAGGACATCCACAATGAATATGCATGAAAGAGATTTGCATAGAAAGGAAGCTAGAATTTTAAGATACTCCTCTTCTAAGTTGGTAGTACATGCCCCTCCCACTGTTCACCACTGATGCTATGTCTGTGGGTGGGGGATTTGTCAAATCAGAATGTGGATTGTCAGCTGTGCAGACACATTGGCTGCACTTGATCTTCATGAGAATTGCTGGACTGTTAGGAAGAAGATGGAACTCAAATTAGTAATCATTTTTAGTTTCTAGACAACGTGATACTGTCTCCTGAAAGTGTGTATAAAATCTTACTTATTAATGTTAATTGCAGCAGGTGGGACTGATTAAATTCCGCACCAGTCATTACTATTAGGACATGAGTCACCGCAACTGGGGTTTTTATGTATTTGCAAATATAAGCTCAGTGATTTCCTAATTCATTAGTGATTCTGGACAGATTGTGTTCCTACCTTTGCCTTTTATCTGTCTCTTAGATAGCAAATTTTTAAAGCTCTAATGACTTGCCTGATGCATCTAAGAGTTCGGTGCTTTGGTATTACTTTAATAGATCTGAAGCTCCTTAGTATCATTAAATATATGTATATATTGAAGATACCACTCATGGTAAAAAAAAATTATTAGGGATTATTAGAAATGAAGGAATAATAATAATAATTATGCCTCTGTATTGCTCCATGGTGCAACTACACCTTGAATATTGTGTGCAGTTCTGGTCACCGCATCCTAACTAAGGAGCCCTTTTACTAAGCTGCGGCAAAAATTGGCCTACGGCAGTGTGAGTATGTCTTTTGGGCACGCGCCAGGCCAGTTTTTGCCACAACCTGGAAGAAGGGCCTTTTTCTAAGGGGCTGAAAAATGGACGTGTGGCAAAAGAAAAACCAGTGCATGTCCATTTTCGGCCTGAGACCTTACCGCCACCCATTGACTTAGCGGTAAGGCCTTACAAGTCTCCCGTGCGTTAGGCATGCAGCGCACATCCACTGCCATTTACCGCCGGGTAAGAGCCATGCGGTAGAAAATAGAAAAGTGTTTTCGGTACGCGCCAAATTCAGAATTACCTCCAGGGGCACATGGTAGCTGGGCGATAATGCTGATTTGTCACAGGCTACATGTGCATAGGCCCTTTTGCACCTTTGTCAAAGGGCCCCTTAGATTTGTCTCTATATTCAATTTAAGATGGAAAGAGGAGGCCCACTTTTCTATTAGATTCAGGATTACACGAATGGTGTTTAGGATATCCTGAATTTGGTTATCAAAAGACAGATAAATGATGACATCATCGGCATATATAAAAGATTTTAAGCTTCTTCCTCTAGGATTTTCCTTAATGGTTCCATCATGATGTTTAACAGGACAGGAGATACAGATGATCCCTGGGGCATTCCACAGGCTGGTAACCAAGCTGGTAAAAGGGATCCAGACATTTTAACTCTGTAAACTCTGAATTTGAGGAAACCCATAAACCATTTTACTACTACTACTATTTGACATTTATAGAGCGTTACTAGGGTTACGCAGCGCTGTACAATATACAAAGAATGACGGTCCCTGCTCAAAGGAGCTTACAATCTAGAGGACAAGACGGACAAGGAGAGCAGACAAGCAATAATTGGAGTAGACAATCAATAGTTGGAACAGTCTAGGTTACTAGGTACAATGTTAGGTTCCGAAAGCGACATTGAAGAGGTGGGTTTTGAGTAGAGATTTGAAGATAGACAGTGAGGGTGCTTGGCGTACATTTTCACACATGTCCATGCTATCGAGTAGTGTCGCTAGTATATTGTGGGACACATGCAGGTAATTTTGGAATTGGTGTGCGCTTCCCATTTTTTAGTGCGGGGGGGGGGGGGAGGCATTTAGAGATGGAGAGAATGCATGCCCTGTGCTAATCAGTTAGCGTGAGGGCACTGACGCACGCTGACCAATTAGTGCAAGATTAGTGCGGGAGCTCCTACTCAGTGGCGTAGCTAGGGGGGCGCCAGGGGAGTGGCTGCTCTGCCAAACAGAGTTCTGCCAGCGCTGGCGCCTATTTTTTCTCAACTTGTTGCATTGAAAATGTGCGCTGGCAGAAGTCCGCTTTCGCTCCCCCCGTGCTGTCAACCTGGCCCCGCTTCTGCCCCTACTGCCTACAAAATAAGTGATAGTAAGGGCTCCTGCGCTAATGGCCACGTGTTCATTGGTCAGAAAGCAACAAGGCAGTTGGTTTGCCAAATCCAATATGGACAATAAAACAATGAGGCAGACCCTGTAAAAAAAACGATGTCTTTATTTGTAGATTAAAAGCTCCACGTGTTCATTGGGAAATTAGGGTGTGGCCATTAATGGAAAAGAAGAAATTGTGGCCATTTTTCAGATGCACTAAAAGTGGCCTCAGTACATGGGAAACCCATAAGCTAAAAATAGCGCAGGCCACTTTTTAGCGCAGCTTAGTAAAAAGCCCCATTAGCTTTCTGTGGGAGCATGGCCATGGGGAGGGCTTGGGCGGATCATGGGAATTCCCGAAAGTTATGCGCAGTATTACAGAATTGGGGGGATGCACACCCAATTTACATACCAGGATTTACACCTGGTTTCAGCAAGCTTTAATCCTGCCACCTTGTTTTAGTTGGGGGATTCGGTGCTGTGCGCTATTTTATGAAGGGTCATCATCCCTGAGTGCCAATTTTTCCTGGGTGCTATTCACTGAATCTAACCCTAAGCAAGTTGCACAGTAAGATTAAAGAATAGCATTTAGCACCCAACTAGCTCTTATACGTGTAACTATAACAGTCGCACGTGTAAGCGTTAGTGTTCTATAACTTACATGTGCACTCAGCATGTAAATGTGGGCACCAAGTAACAAAGGGCGTCTTTTACTAAGTGGCGGTATGCACAATGCGTACTTACCACTCGCTAAACCGAAATTACCGCTCAGCTATCGGAGCAGCCTGGCTGTAGTTTCCAAAAAAATATTTTTTATTTTTGTAGCGCCGATTTTTACCTGGCGGTAATCAGGAAGTGCCATGTGCTGCCCAGTTACCATGGATTACCGCAGGAGCCCTTACTGCCACCTCAAAGGTGCTCAAAGGAGCGTGCTGGATGTGAGGGGAAGACAGAGCAGGGCAGGCAACGCGGCGGCGCCGGAGACCGGGCACTGGACAAGGCTTCAGCTGGCGAGGGTTGGGGATCCCCACCAGCAAAACCAGGGGCCCAGAGGAAATTTGGGGGACCCAGGCTCCTGTGGCCCCACGTAGCTACACCACTGGCGCAGGGCAGTGGCGTAGCTACGTGGGGCCTGAGGGGGCCGGGGGCCCCGCAGATTCACCCCAGGACCCCCCTCCCGGCGAACCCGCCCCCGCCACCGCCTACCTTTACTTTTGCTGGTGGGGGATCCCACTCCCCGCCAGCCGACGTCTTCTCAGTCCTTCCTGCTCTTCAATTTGTTTGCTGACGTCCTGCACGTACAACGTGCAGGACGTCAGCAAACAAATTGAAGAGCAGGAAGCGACTGAGAAGAAGACGTCGGCTGGCGGGGAGTGGGATCCCACGCCAGCAAAAGTAAAGGTAGGCTGCAGCGGCGGCGGGTTCGCGGCAGGAGGGGGGGCGGCAATGTCAGCGGTGGGGGGGCGGCGCCGGGGGGAGGGCTAAAATGTGCCCCCTCCCCCCGGGCTCTGGACCCCTCCCCCACGGAAGGCTGGCTACGCCCCTGGCGCAGGGCATGCCTACTCTCTACTCCAGACGCCCCTCCTGTGCCAAAAAAGAAAAAAAAATATTTTTAATGCTGGAGTATCATACACTGATGGCCAAATTACATCGGGATGCCTCAGCGCATCTTGCGTCAGTGATCTTTTACCACACAGTAAGCAGATGCTACTGCCTATCATGGCTTAGTAAAAGGACCCCTAGGCTAGGCTTCTCTATGAAACTCCATTTCTAAAAAAAAATCCTGGCCCAAAATATCCCAGTTTTCTCAGGGCCTCTTTTACCAAGCTGCTGCAAAAGGGGACCGGCGCCGATGTCGGCACGTGTTTTACACGCGTGCCGAGGCCCCCTTTTACCATAGCTGGTAAATGGGAAGTCTCGCCCTCCTGCAGGAAATGGCCGTGCGGCACGTAAAGCAAATGCCACGTGGCCAATTTGGGGGGAAGCCCTTGCCGCCACCCGTTGAGATGGCGGTAAGGGCTCTTGCGTTAACCCGGCGGTGACCAGGCAGCGCGCAGCTCTGCCTGATTACCGCCAGGTACCCTCCGGGGCTACAAAAATAAATACATTTTTGTAGTGCCGGAAATGAGGACATGCTAGGGGTGGGAAGTACCACTGGGCTGCTGCGGTAGCCCGGTGGTACGTCCTGTATAGCGAGCAGTAAGCCCACATTTTCTTTTCTTATTAGGAAGGGGATTTCTTTTCTTCTTTTTTTTTCCTTTGAGTTCTAGTAATTTTACTTTGTAAACTGCCTAACAGCATATACATGTAATTGGCAGTGTATCAAGCTTCACTAAACCAATAAATAAATGCAATAATTGAAGTCCATATGTATCCATTCAAGGCTTTCTCTACTTCCTTTGTTATCGTGTTCTTTCTAGGACACAATGTCCATTACCAACATGCTTAGTGAACAGCGAAACTGCATCAAGGTCAATTATCCCCCAGCGATATTGTCTAAAAAGGGATAAAGTGTGGGAAGCCAACTTAATAAAAGAAATCTAGTTCTGTACTCCATTTCAGACAGCACGGACTGCTAAAACTTTAATAGTCCATTACATTACTGCAGGTCATGCCGACACTGTAACGAGATGCAAATGGTGTTTTATAACAAAACATTTACTCGTGACTGCAAATTATCATTACAGTTTAACACTATTCAGGAAAGAATTTCACATCTGCTATTCACTGTTGATGTGACAAGAAACTGAGCTTTCTGAGGTGTATGTATTAAATTTGGTAAGCATTTATGAAAAGATAGATTTTTAAAAATATATTCTCATCTGGAAGTAGAATACCACGTGTACTAGTAGAGACAAACTTCATAAGCTAAAAGAGTTCCAGTGCAATTCAAAGTACATTAAGATATGAGCTTGTTTCACTGATGTTCCAAAACACAATCTACACTTTCAATACACTTTTACTGTTCTGGGATCTTGCCAGGTACTTGTGACTTGAGGCCAGATGCACTAAACAATCGTTAGAGCCCTTCCCTTACCGAGTCCCTTAGCGAATCGGTAAGGAACGGGCATGCATTAAGGAAAGGGAATGCAAATGAGCTACTCGTTGTAGCTCACTTGCATTCTCTATTCCATCGTTAAATAGTTGGCCAATCGGCCGGTCGAGCATGCGCAGAGCAGCCAAGCGTTATGCTGGCTGCTCTGCACATGCCAAATACGCCTCCCTGTGCCGCCCGAAGACGCCATGCTGCTCACCCCCTCCGATGCGGCTCGATCCAGAGGACAGTGCAGTTGAGGACGCCCATCCAAACAAAATGTCCATTTTGGCCGTCATCCCCCCCCCCCCCCCCCCTTCAATAATAAAAACATCTTTTTTGGCAGTGCTTCACTCAGCTGAGAGACCTGGAAGTCTCTGAGCCAATCACAGCGCTGAATAAAGAATGAGAAATCAAAAGTTTTCGATTGCCTAAGGGCTAGATTCTATATATGATGCTTGAAAAATCCATACGATAAAAAAATACTCCTAAATTTTATAGAATCGGCTTAAATTTCCACACAGTATATAGAATACGCCGAGCAGCTCTCCATGCGACCAAGTTTGGTTACGTCCATCTTGGCCATATTTTACTTGGCCTAAATCCCAACACCTAAATTAGGTGCAGACCCTCAGATTCTATATAGCGTACCTAGAGATCCGCACCAAAATTAACGTGGATTCTATAACAATGCGTAGCTTAACAAGCTAATGAGCGCTGATAACAGCACTTAACAAGCAATAATGAGCACTAATTGGCAATGATTAGATTTCGGCACACAAGTTGCTAAGCGAATTCTTTAACAATGTGTGCTGAACTTCTAACACGTGCAGGCAAAAAGGGGTGTGGTTATGGGTGGGGAAATGGGCGTTTCATGTGTGTTCCAAAACTTATCTGCCTAGTTATAGAATATGGCAGCCCACCTAAATCTTTGTGCTCGGATTTGCGTCACATTTTCGTTGGTGTAAATGGATACATGCAGATTTAGGCACACCGATTATAGAATACGCTTAGTTAGCACTGATTTCAGCGCAGATTTTTTAGGCACCATATATAGAATCTTCCCCAGAGCAGGTGTATTCTATAATAATGTGCATAGATTTTCAAAATGTCCATGATCCACGCCAATAACCACTCCTCCTTTTCAACTGTGCAACTTGAAATTTATTATGCACATCACATTACAGAATACACTTAGTGAGTTGTGCGTCTAAATCTTAATTAATGCAAATTAATGCTGATAATTGTCAATATCCAATTAACATCTCTGATTAGCTAGTTAACCAATTAAGTGCATTGTTGTAGACTACGCTTCGATTTCTGCACAGAAATTAAGGCATAATTTATAGACTTTGGGGGTAAGCCTTCTCAGCTTTTGACACAACACTTAATGGAAGTCCTTTTAGTGGCAAAAACAGCTATGAGTCATTTAGATATGCGCTCACCTCACAACTCTGCCTTTGCTCTACACAAACTATGCCTCTACCAATGACTACCTGCAGTCTATGTAAAACAGGGGTGTAGCCAGGTGGGGTCACGGGGACCTGGGCCCCCCCCCCCAAATTTCATCTGGGCCCCTGGTTTTGCTGGCGGGGGTCCCCAACCCCCACCAGCCGAAGCCTTCTTCAGCGCCAGTCTCCGGAGCACCGCGTACCCTTCCCTGTGCTCTTTCTTCCTCCTGACGTCCTGCACGTTCCTTTAATGCTCAGTTTCACGTAAAGGAGTGTGCACAGGATGTCAGCAAGAAGAAAGAGCAGGGCAGCGAATGCGGCTGCGCTGGAGACCGGTGCTGAAGAAGGCTTTGGCTGGTGGGAGTTGGAGACCCCCGCTAGCAAAAGTATTTGCTTTTTCAGGGGGGCAAGGAGGTTAGGGGGAGTGATTAGGTGGTGACGGGAAGAGGCAAGGAGGTGAGAGGGAATGACGAGAAGGTGAAGGGGGAGCAGCAAGGTGGGAGGGGGGGGTGAGGCAGCAGGGGGTGAGGCGGTGGGGGAGCAGACTAAAATGTGCCCCCCCACCTCAGGCTCTGGCCTCCTCCCACCGCGAGGTCTGGCTATGCCCCTGGTGTAAAAGTATGGCACTCACCTCAGCACCTATACTTGTATACTTGTTGGGCAGACTGGATGGACCGTGCAGGTCTTTTTCTGCCATCATCTACTATGTTACTATGTATACAGCTATGCAATTTTATAACTGCCAATTCTGGCATGTAAAACATGCTTTACATAGGAAGGATCTTTTATAAAAATGACCAGCAAAGTCCACAAAATAAGGGTTGGTTGGTCCACGGGTATCCACAAAAAAAGGAGGAACTAGAGGTTAATCATAACTGAAAAAACTAATTTAATAAAACACAAGCAATATCAGTCTGAATGCTATAAAAATCTACCAGAGATAGAAACATGTGAATACAAAAGACCCGACACAGATCCGTGTTTCGGCACGATTGCCTGCTTCAGGGGTTGCTATATCTGTATTCTCTTGTGTGGGATCTAATAACCAATGAATATCTCTATATTGACAGCAATGAACAACAGGGAGGCAGACTGAGGCTTGCTTACACATGAAAATTGTACAGTTAAATCCTACTTTTCTGGAATTTGCTGGATTTTTCAAGCAGGGTAATTTGCTCCCTTTTCTTTGCTATTATAAAAATGACCTCCATAATGTAGATCTATATAACATTTTAAATATTAAAGAGAATTGTATAAAGGTCACCTAAATTTAGGCACCAACCCCGAAATTCTATAAATGGTGCTTAAAATTGCATGTGCAAATTTAATTGATTAACGAGCCAATTAGGACCGATAATTGGGTGCTAATAATCAATTATTGGTACTAATTGGCATTAATTGAAATTCATGTGTGCATTTTTAGTCATTGGAATCTGTATGTAATTTTTATGCACGGCTCCAAAAAGGGGGTGCAGCCATGGGAGGGTCATGGATTGGGTCATTCCTAAAATTTATGCGCGCTGTTATAGAATAAGGGTGATCCATACCTAATTTAGACATGAGGATGTACACCCTCTTATCTAAAGTTAGGCAACAATCTCGGCACTAAGCATATCTAAGAACGGTGCCTAAGTTTCAGCGCTTAGAGTGTTATTTTTCGGTGTTGATTTGTCAGTAGTATTTATAGAATTTGGTCTCAACCGTGGGCCCCTTTAACCAAGCTGTGGCAAAAGGGAGCCTGCGTTGGCATCGGCGTGTGTTTTTGACATGCACTGAGGCCCCCTTTTGCAGCGGGTAAAAGGTAGGTCTTTCATGGCAGTGCAGCAAATGAAGCAAGTGAAGCACTTGCCATACAGCCATTTTAGGGGAGAGCCTGTACCACCACCCATTGAGGTGGCAGTAAGGGCTCCCGAACTAACCCAGCGGTAACTGCGCAGCACATGGCACTGCCCGATTACCACTAGGTACACACCGGCACTACAAAAATAAAAATATTTTTGTAGCACTGGATATGAAGCTGCACTAGGGATGGGAACCACTGCCGGGCAGCTGCATGCTGAGGCTCTTTTTACCGCAGCAGGTAAAAAGGCCGAAAAAAAGAAATGGCCATGGGGAAATATTTCACTTACTGTGTGATCATGCATGGGGGGGGGGGGGAGCACTAACCACCACCCATTGTGTGGCTGTAAGGGCTCCCACGGTAACCCGGCAGTAACCAAGTAGCGCAAGGTGCTGCCCAATTACCGCCGGGTTAGCGCCTGCAGAAATATTTTTCAAATTCCACTAGCACCAGAAATGCCCTGCTCTGGGGGTGGAACTACCACTGGCATCCACATTGGGCCCCTAAATTTCTAATTATCTCCAATCAAAACAGCACCCAAGAGCTCACCAGTTTCACAATCAACCAGAAGACTAGCCCAATAGAATCTAATCTAAAAATATTAGGAATTATTATTGGCAAACTTTTCTCTTGTGAGGATCAAGTAAATGCGGTGATCACAAAAACTTTCAAATCAATGTGGAAGTTAAGAAGAATTAGACCTTTCTTTCCTACAAACATCTCCTGCTCACTGATCCAAACCATGATTCTATCTCAATTAGACTACTGCAACGCAGTATATATAGGAAACAAGGAATCTCTAACAAAGAAACTCCAAACAACCCTTAGTACAGCTGCTAGATTGGTCTTTAGAATCTCCAAATTTCACAGGGCACCACCACTTCCCATCAAACTACATTAGCTACCCATCAAAGTCAGAATTATTTTCAAAACATACACATTCATATATAAAATAATCCAGGGGATAGCTCCAGATTATATACTGGATTTGATAGATCTTCCCACCTGTAATGTGTCTCCTGCTTCCAGGGACTACCTTACATTAAGCTACCCTAGCTACAACATCAGATACAAATTCATACTATACAGGGATTTCTCTCATCTAGGCACCAATAGGTGGAATTCAATTCCTAATGAAATAAGACAGATCACCAATTACTTGGCTTTCTGTAATTTCTTAAAGGCCCTTTTCTTCACCAAATTCCTACATTAACTGTAACTAATAAATGCTTAAACAGTATTGAATCTTTACTATTTACTATGGACTAAATCTCAGTACGTTATATATCCTTTATTTATTTATTTGTAGCATTTATACCCCGCTCTTTCCCGCTTGATAGCAGGTTCAGTGCGGCTTACATGGTATGGTACAAAGTAGCACAGAGTTAATACAAAGTATGGAACAAAGTATCCGAGATGACATAGTTACATAGGGTGTGGTACAAAGTATCACAGAATTAATACAATGCAAGAGACAAAGTATCAGAGATGACGTAGTTACATAGAGTAGGTCAATAGTAAGAGATGTGGGGAAAGGAATTGGTGTTTGGGTAATACTTGTGTTGTGTAGTTGGGTTCAAGAGTTAGGATGGTTCATTTGGGTAGGCTTGTTTGAAGAGGTAAGTCTTCAGTAGTTTCTGGAAGGGTAGGTGTTCAATGGTTTTCCTGATGTGTCGAGGTATGGCATTCCAGAGTTGGCTGCCTATAACAGAGAAGTTGGATGCGTAGTAGGTTTTGTATTTGAGGCCTTTGCAGTTGGGAAGATGGAGATTGAGATATGTTTGAGAAGATTTGAGCCAGTTCCTGTGTGGAAGATCGATCAGGTTGGACATATAGCTTGGAGATTCGCCATGGAGGATCTTGTGGATCATTGTGTGGGCTTTGAAGTTTATGCGTTCCTTGATGGGAAGCCAGTGAAGTTTTTCCTGTAACAGTGTCACGCTTTTGAATCGTGATTTGCCAAAGACAAGTCTAGCTGCTGTGTTTTGGGCAGTTTGGAGTTTTTTCATGATTTGGGCTTTACAACCGATGAAGATGCTGCTGCAGTAGTCGGCATGGGTGAACACTGTGGATTGTAGTAGATTGCGGAAAGTTTTCTGTGGGAGGAATGGTTTTACTCTTTTCAGTACCCACATCATGTTGAACATCTTCTTCGTCGTGGCTTTTGCATGAGTTTCTAAAGTTAGGTGTTTGTCTAATGTTACTCCTAGAATTTTTAGATAGTCAGATATAGGGATTGTAACATCAGGGGTGGTCAGGGTGGTTGGGATCTGAGTAGCATGTTATGATGAAAGGATTAGGCATTGAGTTTTTTCTTTATTCATTTTCATCTTGAAAGCGTTGGCCCATGATGTTAGGATGCTCATGGCAGTGGTTATTTTCTCCAAGATTTCTGTAAGGGTGGATTGGAAAGGGATGAATATGGTGACATCATCAGCGTAGATGTAGGGATTTAGGCCATGTTTAGATAGGGATATTGCTAGAGGAATCATCATAAGGTTGAAAAGGATCGGGGATAGGGGTGAGCCTTGGGGGACTCCGCATTTTGATGACCATGCAGGTGATATTGATGAGGTTGATTTAACCTGATAAGATCTGGTGGTGATAAAACTTTTTATCCACTTGATGATGTTTCCGCCGATCCCTAGTTTGTCCAGTAGTTTCATAAGAATGTCATGGTCTACCAGGTCGAACTGTAGAAGAAGTATTTTGTTGCCAATTGAAATTTCTTGTTTGAACTTAGTTACCAGGGTGAGTAATACTGTTTCTGTACAGTTTGTATCTACAATATATTGCATAAACTCTATTGTTATTACTATTCATATTGTAAGCCACATTAAACTACATAATGATATTTGGATAATGTGGGATATAAGCATCAATTAAATAAATAAATAAATAAATGTTAAATGCAAAATAGACTTTACTGGAATGCTGCAGTAGGGAGATATCCAACTTTATACTTTTCCATAACAAACAGTTCACATCAATGAAGGAGGTTTTTGTGCCAAACCAAGACTTTTGGTAAAATTTCAAACTACAAAATTAAATAGTCTCTTGAAAATCCTAGGGTATTTACATATTTACAGTACCATCCAGTTCTCCAATACCCATCCTTTCTGGCAGAACAATCCAAGGCTGTGGCTTTCCGCTCCTTCCGCAGCAAACTAATCTGCTGGGCTTTCACCCAGCTGCCGGACCCACTCAGGATCGGACCTCCCTGGTCTGTCCTTCTCCTCTAGAGGTGCACTTCTTTGAGCTGCCCACTCTAGGACCAAACAGGCTGTTCCTGTTCTGTTCTCAGGAGGTTAACCCTTTCTACTCACAGGAGCTCTCCTCACAGTTACTGCTTTTATTGGAAGAAACTACTCCTTGGTTCAGCCTTAGCTTATTGGGCCTGATCAGTATTCCCCTTCTCCTCACGGGTCCTGGCGGGGGTGAAGACAACCAAACACCATGTGCTCTCTAATCCTATAACTTTAACATTCAATCTACACCCCAACTATGATACCCTTTGTCACATATCCTCCTAATACCTCCCTCTGGGCTGGTTTCTTCACCCTCCTACTCATACTGGCTCTTCCCCCAGTGAATCTGGAGAGTTTTATGAACCATTTCTAGTAATCCCCGGGGGAAATCCTCACACTTTCTCATTCCCAGTTTACCAGGGGATTACATTTTGTTTTGGTCTTCTGTCTCCCCTTTATAAGCAAAAAAAAAAAAAGATACCCACAATTAGCAGGACAAAGAGAGAAAAAAAACACCACCAAATTTATACTTAGAATCAGCCAAAAATGTCACTCCCGTTGTGGCTCCATCATGGTTCAGGCCACTGTTTTAAGGTGACATCAGTAGAGGGGTCCTTCCATACACCAAAGGCTGTCCAAATATCGCCAGCACACTTGTAGCACAAACTCACAGTGCTCTCAATGCAGCAAAAGTTTTAACCAAAAATAAATGTCATGATTTGGGAGGCTGTTTCCAACTTGGTTAAATTCAGAACATACAGGAATAAAAAAGTAAAAGTACAAACTTACTGCAGTTTAATTAAGCAAGTATAGACATATTTAAGCTTAATTACTATTTCAATCTAAATAGCCAGCAACAAATTGTTACTTCTCCAGTGATTAACTTCAATTAACCTATGTGCTTCTCTTTATACTCCCTAATAATGTTGTAACTGCAACTCAGTCACTAGATAGACAGAAGTTTTCAACCCATTCCTCAAGGTACACCCAGGCAGTCATGGTTTTTAGGATATCCCCATTGAAAACCCTGACTGGCTGGGTGTGCCTCGAGGACTGGGTTGAAAACCTCTGCACTAGACTGTTCAAGCTTTATATGCATCTTTAACCTAATTGTAATTACCCTAATCCTCTTGCTAGCTTAAAGCAAGAAATGTTGCTCTATGCTATAACAAATAAAAAAAAAAAAAAATGTGACCTTGTAACAGAAACATTCAATGCTAAAAAACAAAAAAAAACTATTAACATAATTGCAAACATTTCTAGCTCAGTTGCTTTCTGCTGAATTCTACATAGTTATGTATTGCAGATATTTAACAAACAATGATTCTGAAAATAATTAAAAGCTGGTTAGAATGTTTTAGCATATCATAAATATTTTGTTCAGCCAGAGCAACAGAACACCTAGGATCAAGTGGTTTTTACCATATTCATTGCTGGTTTAATCATGAATTGATTATGAGTTTGACTGTTGGGCAGGCTGGATGGACTATTCAGGTCTTTATCTGCCATCATCTACTATGCTACTATCAGGCTTATTTTCGAAAGAGAAGGGCGCCCATCTTTCGACACAAATCGCAAGATGGGCGTCCTTCTCACAGGGTCGCCCAAATCGGCATAATCGAAAGCCGATTTTGGGTGTCCTCAACTGCTTTCCGTCGCGGGGATGACCAAAGTTCACGGGGGAGGGGGGTGTCGGAAGCGTAGCAAAGGCGGGACTGGGGCGTGCCTAACACAAGGGCGTCCTCGACCCATAATGGAAAAAAGAAGGGCGTCCCTGACGAACACTTGAACGACTTTACCCGGTCCTTTTTTTTCTTACGACCAAGCCACAAAAATGTGACCTAAATGATCAGATGACCACCGGAGGGAATCGGGGATGACCTCCCCTTACTCCCCCAGTCATCAATAACCCCCTCCCACCCTAAAACATTTTTTTAAATATTTTTTCCAGCCTCTATGCCAGCCTCAAATATCATACCCAGCTCTATGACAGCAGTATGCAGGTCCCTGAAGCAGTTTTAGTGGGTGCAGTGCACTTCAGGCAGGCGGACCCAGGCCCATCCCCCCCTACCTATTACACTTGTGGTGGTAAATGTGAGCCCTTCAAAACCCACCAGAAATCCACTGTACCCACATGTAGGTGCCCCCCTTCACCCATAATGGCTATGGTAGTGGTGTACAGTTGTGGGGAGTGGGTTTGGGGGGTTCAGCACACAAGGTAAGGGAGCTATGCACCTGGGAGCAATTTCTGAAGTCCACTGCAGTGCCCCCTAGGGTGCCCAGTTTGTGTCTTGGCATGTGAGGAGGACCAGTGCACTATGAATGCTGGCTCGTCCCATGACCCAATAGCTTGGATTTGGTCATTTCTGAGATGGGCATCCTTGGTTTCCATTTTCGCCAAAAATCGGGGACGACCATCTCTAAGGACGACCATCTCTAAGGTCGACCTAAATTTCGCGATTTGGGCGTCCCCGAACATATTAACGAAACAAAAGATGGATGCCAATCTTGTTTCAATAATACAGGTTTCCCCACTCCTTCACTGGGACGTCCTGCGAGGACGTTCTCAGGAGAACATGGGCGCCCCTTTCGATTATGCCCCTCCACGTTACCTTTTAATTGGTGAGGCCAATCAGACCGATCTCTGGTCTCATCCCCAAGCTTTCTAGTTGCTGATGATGTGTTGGACACCCCATTCCAGCCCCATTCAGCTGCAGATATAAGGTTGGGAGCAGGTACTATGGATGCTCTTGGTTTGATTCCCAAGCTCAGTTTCTGCTCCTCAGGCTAAGCCAGACTGGGGATTCTATAGTGGCAATATTCACAGTCCTAGGGGGAGAGCATCATTACTCAACAGTGACATCTACTGATTAGTTTAGGTTGCACAGGTACTAAGGGGCCCTTTTACTAAGCCATGTAAGCATCTACGTGTGCCCAATGCTCGCCAAAATGGAGTTACCACCCAACTACCACGTGGATCTTGTGGTAATTTCATTGCACGCATCTGAAAAATAATTTTTATTTTCTGGCGCACATCCGCTACGCATGCCAAGTGGCATTTGATGAACGTAGGTCATTACCGCCCGGTTACCATGTGAGACTTTACCGCTAGGTCAATGGCTGGCGGTAAGGTCTCAGACCCAAAATGAACACGCACCAATTTTGATTTAGCTGCACATCCATTTTCGGCAAATGTTTTTAAAAGGCATTTTTTGCAGGCACGCTGAAAAATGAATCTCCATGCGCCCACAACATGCGCCTACACTACCGCAGGCCATTTTTCAGTGCACCTTAGTAAAAGGACCCCTAAGCTCCTCAGGAAAATCAACTCTGTAGCCCCTGGCCAAGGGCTGTCTTTTCAATGGACAAACCAGTGCTTGGGCAAAGTTCAAGTTCAGGGAAAGTGGTTCAATATAAAACTGACATTCAAACGCTTCAAGATTGCTTCGGACTGAGTCCAACAAATTATTCAAATTGGAAATGTACTAGGGTTACATTTGTGCAGGTCAAAGAACTGATGCAAAGTGTATAATGGCTGCTACATTTACCTGATTACTGAACCATAAGCACGGAGTTCATTGCTCTGTGAAGCGTGGGAATGTTTCATCAATGCCAATAAAAATATAAATAATGTTGTGTGCCCAACTACCATTACACAAAATAAACAGAGCTGGAGTTATTCAATATACTATGTATTTTGTTCAGTATTCCAACCTTTAAACACAAATTCTGGCTGACCTCGACAGCTCAGATTGACACACAAGTGATTCATCTTTTTGGCTCATTTATCCTTTGCTCAGAATATTCTGGGCACTGCAGTTTCTTTAAATGGCAGATAATCAGTATTTTCCTTTGGTAAAAATTGAAGCAAGCAAAGCTTGGTGCAAAAAGGGCAAAGAAACTGTACATATTCTTAGTTAATGTAGCGCCCCCAGTGGCGGTAAGATGTAATTACTATGAAAATAATTTTTCAAGTCACGGTTGGTTCCCTGTTTATCCAACCAATGAGGGGTGACACAGAAAAAAAATGTTTACTGTAGTGAACAATTTTCCCTGGACCCTTTACAGCTTCAATTAATATGCAAAGCACAAAGTTTCAGTAAATAGCCCCTGGCACAAAATAAGTACCTGAATATATGTAAACCGCTTTGAATGTAGTTGCAAAAACCTCAGAAAGGCGGTATATCAAATCCCATTTCCCTTTCCCTTTATTGCACCAATCAATTCGATAACTATATAAAATGCAGTGAAAAGTGCTATACTTGAAGTGCAATGAACTAGAAATAGAATGCTTTCTAATAACAAGTCAAGCTTTCTTTTTTTAAAACTAACAGAACCAAACAATTCTCTCTTCAAGACAATCTGATTCTTCAACACCACTTACTCAGAAACACAGATGTAAATCAGATAAGTGTCTATTTTCTAAACATTTAACCTTTTTTAAGTTGTCAAGTTTTAATTATTCTTTTTCTCCTTTTTCAAAAGAATTGATTCTTTGTGGTTACTCTTATATCTTTCAGGTAATTAACTTCCAAGATCTTTAACCAGTTCAGGTAAGTACATACTTATTCTTTCAAAACTATCAGAGTTCTGATCATAGGTATAGTTTTCTTTAGGTGTGCAGATGATGTTATAGTCACTTATCTGCGTCCATTTCTTCAAAGCTTGCTTGCGGTGGGCATAGGAGCCAACTTTTCAAAATTATTGGGGGTGCTAAGCCCAATGGAAATGACCCCTCCCTGAACACACACAAGAAAATTTTCTCAATATTGGGGGTGCTCAAGCACCCACAGCACCCACAGAGTCGGCTCCAATGGCAGTGGGGGCCCGAAGTTTATCTTCTGGACTCAATCCTCTGGACTCGGTTCAAAGTGTGTCTTTCCAACTTGTTTCCTGTCTTTAATAAAACTGAATAGGAAAAATACCCCATCGCCCTTGACTATTTTACCAAATATTCCTTACTCTGGGTCAGGGATTTCACTGTGGCCAATTAACTATAGACAAATAAAAAATGATTAATTATTCCCTGGCAGTCCCCTATTCTTTAACTGTATTCCTGTTCTAAAGGAACCAGGCCTCAGTAATTACACACACACACACACACACACACACACACCCTGCCTCACAAGCTTAACTTTCACAGCATTCCAGTACAGGCTCTCTGCTGTGAGTGAACTAAATTTATTTCATTTACAATTCCACATCAGTCTTCACACTCTCACAATCCACTCAGTATCCTTTCATGACAATTAAACAAATTTATTATAAATTAAATTAAAGCAGATGCTTTCACAGGTATTTATCTTTTATTATCAACTCACTACTGGTCCTTATACTCCAAAATTTCAGAATAATTTAGCCACTCTCGCTCTCTCAAGCAGGGGCATAGCCAGACTTCGGCGGGAGAGGGGTCCAGAGCCCGAGGTGAGGGGGCACACTTTACACCCCCCCCCCCCCCAGCGCCACCAACACCCCCCCTCCGCCATTGCCACCCCCCCCCCGCCGCCGCCGCCGCCACCACCACCGAAAACGTTGACCCCCCCCCTGCCGATGACCCTCTCGACCCCCCCTCCTGCCACCAACCCTCCCCCACCGCTGCCTACCTTTCCTGGCGGGAGTTGGGGCCCCCTGCCAGCAAAGGTAGGCGACAGCGGGTTGGCGGCAGGAGGGGGGGTCGAGAGGGTCATCGGCAGGGGGGTCCAGGGCCAAATCTACGGAGGCCCAAGCCCCCATGGCTCCATGTAGCTACGCCCCTGCTCTCAAGCATCACAGCTGCCACAGTACACAACCTGCCACATCATCTGCCTTCTGAAAAAAGCTCGTTACCCAGGGCAACGAAGTCCCAGCTTGTCAAATGCCCTGTAACCACCAATCAGGCAGCTTCCCTGGGAATGTTGCTAAACTTTATCAGACAAGAACATAGTGACAGGCTCCATTTTGAAACCCACCTTTCCCATAGAAATTAATGGGAAAAATGGATTTCTAAGCAAAACACAGTGTAAATTACACAATATTAAAATAAAAAAATATAGTATTGTCCAGATCACATTTTACAGATTCCAGTCCATGTTTAAAATTTTTAAAACTCAAAGACACTATTTAAGCTACTTTGAGCAGGGACTGTCCTTTCCTTCTTTGTTAAACTGTACAGCGCTGCGTAACCCTAGTAGCGCTTTAGAAATGTTAAGTAGTAGTAGTATTTTACACTATTTTGACTCAAAAATACCATTAAAATTCAATGAACCCTAACCAAAATTTCCACACCTGTTAAACAAAATATGCGCTCACATACGCCGTCGACGGAATTCAAAAATATGCAACCGGAGCAGCGCAAGGCGCTCCGAACCCAAATTCCCCCCCCCCCCCAAAATACTAATACATATTAAATTTTTCTTAAGGGACTAGCCCATCTTAAGGGACCCCCACTGGACCCCCCGACCATAAAAATAAAAATTTTAAAGTATACAGGGAAGGCCCAAAAAATAACATTACAAAAAGCTCAAAAATAAAGCTAAATTAAGTTAATTTAAGGCCCCTCTTACCTTATCCCCTGGACGTCCACCCTCTGGTCCATTTACATCTTCGGGGTCCCAGTAGACCCCTGGCACCACCAACATTTTTGGCGTGGTAGGCTGTGGAAGTCCACCGGGGAACCTCAAAAATCAAGGCCCCAGCTTCACTTTGCGGCCTATCGGACCTCCTGGGCCTAATCCGCGCATGCGCCGGATCCGCCAGATCCAGCGCTCATGTACAGATCAGGCCCAGAGCTGGCAGCTTTCCTTCCTGCCCTTCTCCAGTTTCACGGCAGCGGGCCACTCGCGCCTGCCACCCCTGGGCTTGCTCCGGTCCCAAAACAGGACCCAAAAACGCCAGAGCAAGCCCGGGCCAGCTGGAAAACACTGGCCACCAATGAAAAGCCAGTCAAATGGGCCAAAAAAACGGCCTGGAAACCACCAGATCCGAATAGGGTCTCAAAAAGACGGGCACAAAAAAATAGACCCCGGAGAGACCTTTGGACCCCGGAGCAGCCCCGGATGGTCAGACAGCCACCAGGACCACCCCGGAAGCCAGGTAAGCCCCTGAAAGGGGCCACATTTAACTTTTTATTATTTTTTAAACTCTTTACATTAACTTGGAGCATTATTAATGCCAACCCCTTTGTTCCCTGTGGAGTCCTCATGAATAAATAATCAGGCTTCCTAAGTATGTAGATTTATTACAGCATATTAGTGTTCTTTTCCAGCACAGAAATAATCATTTCAATTTTCACTCAAAACACGGAAATAATATCCAGCAAATAGTGGTTAAATTGTGAGCTAAAAATGTAATTAAATATCCAGCTTTGTGCATACTTTCTGACCTGATAAGAGAATTCCATCAACCATCCATAATTTATATGGTTACAGACATTGGATGAAAGCAAGGTGAAAACAAGCAAGGCTAGACCAAACTGTATAGTAATCTTATTGGGGGTCATTTTATAAATGACCTGAGCTTGTAGAACAGCTTGTGATATCGCCTGGGGGTATGCATGCATGAAGGTAAGCCCTCAAAAAATAGAGCACTTAATTTTATGGAATATACCTCTGCGCATTCCTGGGGGCAGAGCACAGATTGTCACTTTTACGTGTACTTACTAAAATACTCACATATGCATTGATTCTTACTGGTATATATATGCACAAAGTTATGCCAGCCTTGGAGTAGGTATAACCTTCTGTGGAGCCTTTTGGACAGGCAGTTTAATAATGTCACATAGGCAGGGGCTGGAGATTTGGATTTAGCAAATGCCTTGTTAGAAGTAGCCCAAGGCCCCCTGATTGCTGACTATCCACTAGTTCATACCCCTCCCTTCCTACCTTCCCTTTCCTTCCCTATTTGCTTCCTTCTATTCCACATTAGTGTGCATGGTTTGGTTGCTCTTGTTGAGAATGCAGTTGCTTTCCTATCAAGATTTGGAGTTCCTTTCAAGTATTCTGCAAACCACTTGGATCTACCAGTTCGTCTAAATAAACATAGACCTAAACATTCAGGTACAGTAAGCCTGTTACCTTTACCTCATCTCCCCTTACTTTCCCGCCCGTAACCTCCGTTCACAGGATAAATCCCTCCTCTCAGTACCCTTCTCCACCACTGCCAACTCCAGGCTCCACTCATTCTGCCTCGCCTCACCCTATGCTTGAAACAACCTTCCTGAGCCCTTACGCCAACCCCCTCCCTGCCCGTCTTCGCTTAAAGCCCACCTCTTCAATGCTGCGTTCGGCACCTAACCCTTACCGTTCAGTGAATCCAGACTGCCCCAATTTGACTGCCCCTATCGGACCGACCGTTCACTTGTCTATTAGATTGTAAGCTCTTTGAGCAGGGACTGTCTCTCTTTGTTAAATTGTACAGCGCTGCGTAACCCTAGTAGTGCTCTAGAAATGTTAAGTAGTAGTATATAGCATAAAGCCTGTTACCTTTACAAAGCAGGTATATAGCATATGCACTTATACCTTCTTGTCTATGTGCACTTTTGTAAAATTGGCTTCTTAGGGATTAATTTTTCAACCTTTTTCACATGTTGCATAGTAATATAATAGAGTATAGATAAAGGCCCTACAGGTTAATAGGGATGGGCAGCCGGAAAATCTTTATTTCAGCTCATTTCCCAGGCCATTTACAGGAATTTACATTTAGGTTTTTTTTGGCTATTTTGTTATTATAGAAACAATGTCATTAACCCCCCCACATTCTATACACAGCACCCATAGCTGCACACTCAACTTTGAACGCACTTCCGAGATGCATGTACAGATAAATTGTGTAATGAGCTCTGAACCATCGATAATTGGGTGCTAACAACCAGTACCTTAGCGAGGGCAGCTGACACCCGGGGCGGGTCGCCGCTGCGCACCCCCCCCCCTCGGGTGCAACACGGCGCACCCTCCCCCCTCCGGAGCGCACCCTCCCCCCTCCCCGGAACGCGTACTTACATGGGAAAGCGGCGAGGGACAGGTGGGAGGGCCGAACTGCCCCGAGTGCATGTCGCTGGGAGCTGCGTCGGCTCCGCTGGTTCCCTGCTCGCTCTGCCCCGGAACAGGAAGTAACCTGTTCCGGGGCAGAGGGAGCAGTGAACCAGCGGAGCCGACACCCCTCAGCGGCGTGCACCCGGGGCGGACCGCCCCACCGCCCCCTCCCCCCTTCCTACACCACTGCTAACAACCCATTATTGATGTTAATTGGCACTCCTTCAAAGAGAATCCACCTACATGAAGAACTCAAAACATCCCAGGAAGTAACACAATAAAAGGAGGAGAGTGGGAATAAAAAGCAGGGTTTCCAGAGACAGGACCGCAAACAATCTTAAGTAAAACAGTGTTTATTGGAATAGCCACTTTGATTTCCAATAAACACTGTTTTACTCGATTGTTTGCGGTCCTGTCTCTGGAAACCCTGGTTTTTATTCCCACTCTCCTTTTCTTCAATTGGCATTCATTAAAATTTGTGCATGCATCTGGATGCTTGCTATTCTATAAGGCATAGCGCCTAACTCCCATGATGCACAAAAGGGGACATGGCCATGGGCATGCCAGAAGCATTCGTGCAGAATTACATAATACTGCCTAATCACACCTCACTTGGTCACCAGCATTTACATCAGGTTTTTTAGCAGGCATAAGTCTGGCACCCAAAAGTTAGGCCTGGGATCTAAGCTAGACGCTATTCTATATAAGGCATGTGCCCTATATAGAACAGTGCTTGAGCGCTGAATTTGTTTAGCGTCATTTCTTGAATTCCCTCCTAAGAGGGTATCCTCTTTATAACAGGTGTGCACTATTATCAGCAAATGTCATATTGTTTCAACTAGTTTTCATTTGTTAATGATCTGCAACATATCTAATGTTATTAGAAACTAGTGGAACCAAGCCCGTTTCCTCAACAATGAAACGGGCCCTAGGAAGGCTGTCATGTAAGCTTTTGTTTTCTCTCTCCCCTGCCCTCCCCTCCAAGTCTAGCAATTCTTCCCTCCCCTCCCCTCCATGTCCAGCGATTATCCTCTTCGCTGCCCTCCCAGCCGTCTGCTGCGATTCTTTCCTCCCATCCCATCCATGTCCAGCAATTCTCCTCTGCCCTACCCTCCCCTTCCTCCATCCCTCCCCTCGATGTCCCACGATTCTCTCCTCCCCTCGATTTGTACCTGAACGTTCTCTGGCTGGCTGGCGCTGGCTTCCATTCCGTTCGTAACATCCCTCCTGACGTCAGCTCACCTCCAGCATTCCCTTCCCTCTCACTGTTCCACCCTCTGATGTCATTATGTCTTGACGCAAGGGTGGAACAATGAGAGGGAATGGAACGCTGGAGGCTGGCTGACGTCAGGCGATGTTACGAACCCAGGCAGCCAGACATGGAACGTTGGAGGTGCAAATTATCATATAGGATGATAGCCCATCCCTACAAGTTGTCGCCTCTCTGCATTTTTAGGATTCTACATGCTTCTCCATGCAAGTTAAACCCATGTCATTTGGGGGCCCTTTTACTAAGCCGCATAGGTGCCTATGCGTGGCCAATGCACATCTATTTGGAGTTACTGCCCAGCTACCACATGGCCCTTGTGCTAATTTCACTTTTGACGCGCGTCCGCCACGCACGCCGGAAAATAATTTTTATTTTCTGGCATGCGGCAGAACCCAGGCGGTAATCGTCATTTTATGTGTGTAGACAATTACCGCACGGTTACCATGTGAGATCTTACTGCTAAGTCAATGGCTGGCGGAATGGTCTCAGACCTAAAATGGACGCACACCAATTTTTATTTTGTCGTACGTCCATTTTCAGCAAAAATTTTAAAAAGGCCTTTTTTACAGGCACACTGATAAATGGATCTGCGTGCGCCCAAAACAGACGTCTACACTAGCGCAGCCCATTTTTCCGCGCACCTTAGTAAAAGAGCCTCTTGTTTTCCTGTGATCACATTCTCTTGCTATTTAGGAATCTTCCGTATTTAGTTGCTGGTTTGAGGTTACTAGTTAATATCCACATTCTGATTGTGTTTAAAATTTGATGCAGTGGAATACATTTATTTGTTTGATCCTGATTGAATTTTTTCCACGTCCCTCCATTGTTAGAGTTAAGTAATGTTATTTGGTTGATCCTCTATATTTTTCCCACATCTTTTTGAATTCTGTCACTGGTTTTATCCCAACCACTTCCACCTAGAGGGTCTTCCAGGCATCTACCCCCCCCCCCCCCCCCTTTTTCCTGATGTTGCTTTTAATCTTATTTTCTGGCAGATTCATTATATCCTCCAGTTCAATCGCATCCCTATCTTTTTATATTCTTAGTAAAATACAGCCTCTAGAGCTACAGGAAATACTCCGTGGGGCCTCAACAACAGCTTGTATGGGGTATTATCATCTTCTCTCGTCTGCTGGTTATGCCTCTCTCTGTGCAGCTGAAAATCCTTCTGGGTTTAGCCACTGCCCTGTCACATTGTTTTGCCACCTTCAGATTACAGGCCAATCCAATTTCAGTTTCAAGTTCAACACCAAAACCAGCCCGAAATCTAGGGTCGGGTTTCTGCTGAAAATGAAACTCTCAACCCACATGATCCCTCTCCACCCCTCCCCCCTTTGGTGGCCTGATAGCAGAAGACATGCCCCTCCCTCCTACCACAGAAAAGGAGTCCCTCTGGATCACTTACGAAAAAAACTCCCCAGCACAGACTTGGTCCCCTCAGGCCATCTGACCTCCCTGCCCCCACCCCGTAGGCCAGCTGCAAGCCTACCTTAACAAGCCCTGGTGGTCTAGTGGCCTCTTCCTGGTGCTGATGCTCAATGGAAATGGCTGCAGAGCAGGGGCGTAGCTACGGGTGGGCCCAGGCCCACCCAATTTCAGCTCAGGCCCTCCCACCGAAGCGTGCGCACACACTGTGCAGCGGCGTAGCGACCACGGCAGAAACGGCACCCGCTCGCACTAGCTCAGCTGAGCTGATCTCTCCAGGGCAGGCTCCAGCCCGATTTCAGCTCAGGCCCGCCTGCCCGCCCACCGACCCACCCACGTGGCAAGCGCACACACTGCAGCAACGTACCACGTCGCGCAGTCATGGCCATCCGCTCAGGGCCGGCTCAGCTGATCTCTCCAGCAGACTCATCCCGCCTACCGTCGGCTCGGGGGGGGGGGGGGCAGGAAAATGCACTCGTTACAGCAGCAGCAGGTCCCGTCGCGGCCGCGCAGCGCTTCGTAGTTCCCTCCATCCATATGATCCTACGTGGTAGTACTTTATGACGTGGCTGCTGTGCGCGGCAGTGTGCTCCGCTCGCATCTGAGGGCAGGCTAAAAAAAAATAGCTGCAGGTGCACGCAGGCCGGGTTGAGTATTGAACTAGAGCCTCAGCCTGGCCCTACCCTGTGGAAAATGGAAAGGTTCGAGTCCGAGTGAGATCATTTGAGAATCAAGTTCCTGCCAGTGCCAGCCCAGCAGGTAATACAATTGTATATGCTTTTTTTTAAATCATAATTTTATATATATATATATATATATATATATATATATATATATATATATATATATATATATATATAGCCCACCCATATTATCTCTGGGCCCAGCCAAAATGTCAGGTCTGGCTACGCCACTGCTGCAGAGACTTCCTGCAGCAACATAAGTACATAAGTAATGCCACACTGGGAAAAGACCAAGGGTCCATCGAGCCCAGCATCCTGTCCACGACAGCGGCCAATCCAGTCCAAGGGCACCTGGCAAGCTTCCCAAATGTACAAACATTCTATACATGTTATTCCCGGAATTGTGGATTTTTCCCAAGTCCATTTAGTAGCGGTTTATGGACTTGTCCTTTAGGAAAACGCCTAACCCCCTTTTAAACTCTGCCAAGCTAACCGCCTTCACCACGTTCTCCGGCAACAAATTCCAGAGTTTAATTATGTGTTGGGTGAAGAAAAACTTTCTCCGATTTGTTTTAAATTTACTACACTGTAGTTTCATCACATGCCCCCTAGTCCTAGTGTTTTGGAAAGCGTGAACAGACGCTTCACATCCACCTGTTCCACTCCACTCATTATTTTATATACCTCTATCATGTCTCCCCTCAGCCGTCTCTTCTCCAAGCTGAAAAGCCCTAGCCTCCTTAGTCTTTCTTCATAGGGAAGTCGTCCCATCCCCGCTATCATTTTAGTCGCCCTTCGCTGCACCTTTTCCAATTCCATTATATCTTTCTTGAGATGTGGCGACCAGAATTGAACACAATACTCAAGGTATGGTTGCATCATGGAGCGATATAAGGGCATTATAACATCCTCACACCTGTTTTCCATACCTTTCCTAATAATACCCAACATTCTATTCGCTTTCCGAGCCGCAGCAGCACACTGAGCAGAAGGTTTCAGTGTATTATCGACGACAACACCCAGATCCCTTTCTTGGTCCGTAACTCCTAACGTGGAACCTTGCATGACGTAGCTATAATTCGGGTTCTTTTTTCCCACATGCATCAACTTGCACTTGCTCACATTAAACATCATCTGCCATTTAGCCGCCCAGTCTCCCAGTCTCGTAAGGTCCTTCTGTAATTTTTCACAATCCTGTCGCGAGTTAACGACTTTGAATAACTTTGTGTCATCAGCAAATTTAATTACCTCGCTAGTTACTCCCATCTCTAAATCATTTATAAATATATATTAAAAAGCAGCGGTCCTAGCACAGACCCCTGAGGAACCCTTCTCCATTGTGAATACTGCCCATTTAACCCCACTCTGTTTCCTATCCTTCAACCAGTTTTTAATCCACAATAGGATTGTGTGACTGCCGTGGAAGGTTCTGCAGCCATTTTGAGATTGCTCTTCCTTATGCCGGAGTCAATCTGAAGACAAAGAAAAAAAAAAAAAAAAAGAAAAAGGAGCAATCTGAAGTCGCCCTGGCTTACACCAGTGTGAATCCTAAGGTCTTCCTGCGATTTTCACAATCCGCATGTGTTTTGACAACTTTGAATAGTTTTGTGTCATCTGCAAATTTAATCATCTCACTCATCGTTCCGATTTCCAGATCATTCCTAAATATGTTAAATAGCACCGGTCCCAGTACAGATCCCTGCAGCACTCAAGTGTTCACCCTCCTCCATTGAGAAAAATGTCCTAGCAATGCAATAGACAATAAAATGTCATAAAACAATATAAAACAGATGAAGTCAGATCTCTTAATTGAGCATTAAGGCTGTGACTATAATTATTTGGGAAGAAGGTGTTTATTTGCAAAGATGAAGCACGTTTCATTTGGCTCAATATATTGTTCCGGTGAACCTGCACTCTGCAAATTGACAGTCCTGAGATGAGTAGAACAAAAGTTGTTTTTTTTTCTATTTTATCAACAATCTACCTCAAAATATAACAAACCCCAGGAAACAGCCAGGAACCATGTGGATCCTCAGTTACTCTTTGAGCTAATAGTTCTGCATAGTTTCTATACCTGGAGGTCCACATTTGTTATATTTTCTCTGTTGGAGTGTGAATTTATGTGGCCGAGGTGGGGCCCTGAATCAGCCTCAGGAAACCATTTTGATTCAGAAAAAATAACACATGCCAAACCCTGCAAGATATTTGACCACTGAAACAGCTCAGTAGTGTCTGCAGAACTAAGATGCTAGAGACCCTTTGCCTGGAAGGCAACTTAATGAACTACAACCTTGGAGCATTTCACGTCATGGCATTTTGCTACCAAGCAAAAATGAGCATGTTAAGTGGCAATTTATCGGCGCTGATTGACTTGTAAACTGATTAAGTTGCACATGCAAATCTGGAATATGACTGGATTTGCGCACACAACTTAAGAATCCAGGGGGAAATGGGTTTTCTTTTCTGCTCATTTTTGTTTGGTAGCAACGTGCAATGATGTGATATAGGTTGTTAACATTTCCCATGATGTTGTAAACTTATCGAACTGCTCCATACAGAGCAGTTACATCACCATACTAAGGTTTATATGAAGTTCCATTTAATTCTTATACAGATATGTGTAATATCTATATATATAAAACTCACCCTCAACGTTCTATTGGCTGCTGACGTCACTGAAGCCAAGGTTCGTATGTTCGAAGCTCTGAAGCCTCGGAAATCACAGTCTCTGGGCCCCGCCCTCGCGTCAAACGTTATGACGTTGAGGGCGGAGGCGGAGCAATTCACCCACATCGACGACGGGTGGGGGTGGGGCCACAGGAAAGCCTTGCTAGCGCCCGTTTCATTGGCTCCAGAAACGGGCCTTTTTTTACTAGTACACTATAATAGTACACTACAATGTGTGTTAATATTTCTGTGACGAGCTAATTTTTGCTTGGATTATATTCTTAATATGCATAAGGAAATTCTGCTGCATTAATGCAGTGCTTTTCAAATTTCACCACATTACGAAGGCACAGCCAATTATATTCCCATAATGTAATGTAAGTGAAAGAAAATAATAAACAGCAACAGCATTGTTAAAATGCAATTGATTTTTAATAGCAGAATGAATTAGGCTCCTTACAAGCATGGGGAGACTGTCTTAACGAGCCTACAGTCATTTTCTGCTGGATTGGAGTTCTCAGCAGTCCCAGTCAGGATGTGGTGTGTGCAGACAGCATCTTGGGCCTGACATTGAAAAAAAGGTTGAGCTCCCGCACACCTAAGATAGGGCCCCTTTTACCAAGCTGCTGCAGAGGGGGCCTGCGCTGGCGTCGGCGCGTGCTTTTGATGCGCGCCGGGGCCCCCTTTTACCGCGGCTGGTAAAAGGGTAGTCTTTCTTTTCTGTAGGAAATGGCCATGCGGCAAGTAAAGCACTTGCCATGCAGCCATTTCGGGGGGAGCCCGTAGCCGCCACCTCAGTGGGTGATGGTGTTAGAGGAGGGGGCTGCAGGGAAAGGGAGACCTATGTGAGGGGGGGGGGCTGCGAACCAAAAAAGTTTGGGAACCCTTGCTTTATAGAATGACTTCCTAAGTTTAAACATTTATCAAACATAAGTACTGAATAAACAGTGATAAAACTAGATAATACTTCTTAAGTATGTCATGTTAAGCATGTGTTTTAAATGCCAAAGAGCTCAGTCAATTGAAACAAACTTGTCCAGATGTCAAATGGAGCAATGAAAGAGACAGAAAGCCAGCAATTAAATTTAGCAACCTTGCATTCCTTCTTTCCCCCTTCTACTATCAATTCTGTTCTTATTACGGTTTGGTTCTTCAACGAGTGGGTGGACAGAAATCATAATAATATATGAGGTGAGAGGAATAAACCCTTGTTTTAAAGTTTTTTTGCAGGCAGGGCCCTTGAACACTTATGAATTGCACCCATGCTGTCAAGAACTTCAAAGAAATTCCTTTGGATTTCTATTCCTATTGCCTAAATTATCAAAACACTAAGAAAATATATCCAACAATGTAATACTTGTTAAATTTGGTAGCATCTGTAATATTAGCTTGTTTAACCACCATTTCCAAATATTACCACTCATTATTTTTCAGTCATGCTTTATATCAGATTGAGATAAATTTAGATTTTTTTTGTTACACCCTGATATATTAAATGTGTTCCAACTCATGCAAAATTAATTTTTGCACTGGCTCATAAAAAAAGCCATGGAATGAGTGAGACTAAAAAAAAAAGACAGTGTGGGCAAGTAAAAAAAATGTCCCTGGAAGTGTGGTCATGCATAGAAACCAAGGATGTTACAAATTGGGCCAGATTCTATAAATGGCGCTAAAAATTTGGTGCAGATAAAATTTGGTACTCGGTGCTATTCTATAACGGGTGCTTTGGCTTGTATACTTTATACGTTGCGCATTGAATTCGGTGTTCAGTTTTGGGTGCAAAGACTTATGCCAGCTGAACCATTGTGCTACTACTACTACTTATCATTTCTATAGCACTACAAGGCAGGGGCGTAGCTGCTATGGGGCCATGGGGGCCAGGGCCCCCATAGATTTGGCCCTGGACCCCCCTGCCAATGACCCTCTCAACCCCCCTCCCGCCGTCAACCTGCCTTCGCCGTCTGCTACCTTTGCTGGCGGAGGACCCCAACCCCCGCCAGCCGAAGTCTTCTTCCTTCGTTTGGTTTCTGAATCTGTCTGACGTCCTGCACGTACACAACGTGCAGGACGTCAGACTCACAGAAATAGAACAAAGCCTTGCGATCTGCAGGGCTTCGTTCTGTTTCTGTGAGTCTGACGTCCTGCATGTTGTATGTGCAGGACGTCAGACAGACTCAGAAACCAAACGAAGCAAGAAGACTTCAGTTGGCGGGGGTTGGGGTCCCCCGCCAGCAAAGGTGGACAACGTCACAGCGACGGCGGGTGGGCCACAGTTGTTGGAGGTGGTTCTGGCGGCGGCGGGGGGTGTCGGTAATGGCGTTCGGGTGGCGGTGGCGGTGGCAATGGTGGCGGCATTGGCAATGGCAGCGGGGAGGCTAAAATGTGCCCCTCACCTCGGCTCTGGACCCCCCTAAAGGCGAAGTCCAGATATGCCCCTGCTACAAGGCATACGCAGCACTGTACACCATACACAAAAAGACAGTCCCTGCTCAAAGAGCTTACAATCTAGATAAGACAGGCAGACAGACAGAACAATTAAGGGTAAGGGAATAAAGAGCTGAGGATAAAAAGGACAGAGCAAGTGAGCAGTGGTTAGGAGTCAAAAGCAATGGTAAAGAGGTGGGCTTTAAGTTTGGCCTTTAAAACGGCCGAAGAGGGGGGCTAGACGTACAGGCTCGGGAAGTTTATTCCAGGCGTGAGGTGCAGCAAGATAAAAGGAACGGAGTCTGGAATTAGCAGTAGAGGAGAAGGGGACAGACAAGAGAGATTTATCCACAGAACGGAGCACAAGTTGGGCGTGGATCCCTGTTATTCTGTAATACTGCACGGATCTTTTGTGAATGCCCCAGACCCACCCATACCCCTCTCATGGCTGTACCCCCTTTTGAGTTCTGTACGATCCAATGTAGGTGCCCATTGTTACAGAACAGCACATAGCCATATTGGTACCCAAATCATAATCAGTGCCAATTAAGAGCTTGGTAGCTCCAATAATTATTTATTTATTTATTTGTGGTACATTTATACCCCACATTTTCCCACTAGAGCAAGCACAATGTGGCTTACAATGTTACAAAAGTTTACAATGCAAGGAGGGTAATGACACGAAAAGTCAGAAGGACAGGAAAGAATAGGAGGATTATACAAGGATGCTTGACTGGGTTGAAGTAGTAAATGGGTAAAGACAATATTAGGAGGGTGAGGATTAAGCATTAATTGGTAGGATGAGCTTTTTTGAATAAAAATGTTTTAAGGTTTTCTCGAATAGCTGGTGGTCGTCAATCTCCTTTAGATGCCTTGGTAGAACGTTCCAGGACTTTGGGCTGACATAGGAGAAAGATAATGAAAAGAGCAGTTTATATTTAACAGACTTGCACTTTGGATAGTGTAGATTAAGATACGATCGAGTGGTCACCGAAGAATTTCTGGATGGTAGATCAATTAAATCATGCATGTAAGCAGAGGCTTCCCCATAGATTATCTTATGAGTCAATAATTAAATCATTGGAGCCTATTAAGTAATTACTTTGAGCGCTGCTCTGGGATCTGTACTCAATTTTGGGCACCCAAATTTGGGCAACCTTTATAGACTCCGGGGGTTTGAGGGGAAGCTAAATATCATGAGGAAGCTAAGGGACCCTTTTACTAAGATGAGCTACGAAATGGGTACAGCGCATTTTAACGTCTGTTTATAGTTTGTCCCTAAAATTGGGCTTTTCCTTTTGGTTTTTGCAGGTCTTGGGCTAATTTTTCCATTAGCACATGAGACCTGCAAAATATTATTGCCTCCTATTAGGAGGCATTAAGGGTCAAATTCTATAAATGGCGACTTAAAATGGGCACCGAAAAACCATGTGTTAGCGTGATTCCATATACTGCGCCAAATGTTACACATATGCATACATGCCATTCTGGCGACTAAAATTTAGGCTCACCCATTTAGGCCACCTAAAACAAAACCTTAATACCTGCGCCTAAGTTAGGCGCAGATCGGGTGTATTCCATAACAGTGCACATAGTTTTTTGAAACACCCACAACCCGGCCATTCCATGCCCATGGCAATGCCCCCTTTTGGTCTGCGCACAAGAGAATTTACATGGACCATGTTATAGAATATGCCTAGAAAGTTGTGTGTGTAAATTCTAATTAAAGCCAATTAGTGTCACTAATGATCAGTGTTGATTGGCTTGTTAATCAATTAAGATGTGCACACAATTAGGCCATCAGCCAAATTAGCACACACAACTTAAGGCGCCATGTATAGAATTTGGGGGTAAGTTCTCCCATGTTTTCTGCTTTATATAGCTGGATAATGCTTCCATACTCAGGGCCGCCCAGAGGGGGGGCAAAATTCCCCAGGCCCAGCCTCCAAGGGGGGCCCAGCATAGGGGTCTCTCTCTCTCTCTCTCTCTCTCTCTCTCTCTCCTGCTCCTGACGGGACCCAGGTGATCACGTCTCTAGAGGAGCAGGAGAGAGAAAACTCTGGTGTCGGGGCCCCTCCAGCGCTGCTCTTCGCTCGCCTCTACCACCGTGCTGAACAGCTGCTTTTCCCCTCAGACACATACTCGATTTTGAAACCGAGCATGCACAACGAGAGAAAAAAGCAGCCACAGGGGCAGGGCAGGCATGGAGTGAAGAGCAGTGCTGTATACTTCCGCTGGTGGGGCCTCGGGATCCCCGCCAGCCCCAAGGTATTTGAATATTTGAATTGTGGCATGAATCCTGGGGTGGGGGGCAGCAGTGGCGACATCCTGGGGGAGGACAGCAGTAGCCCTGCCCCAGTCCTGGCTCAGTCTCTCTGCGACCCTGTCCATACCCATTCCCCACCCATTACTTGCCCCCTCCCAAAAAAAAAATATATATATATATATATATATATATATATATATATATATAAAATTGCATACTAACAGGAAAACTACCATGAAATGCTTCAACACATTTTGCAGTAAGCCTTTTTTTTTCTACATTAAAGAGTGTGTTAGCACTAAACGCAGTTTACTAAAACAGTCCCTAAATTTACTAAGAGTACACAGATCAAGAGGTATAGTAGTAAGCAGGGTGCATAGGACCTGCTTGTCAATGAACAAGGAAGAACGTGTTATATTTTTTATAAAGGCGCTCAGGATATTCTTGTCGAGATCTCTATGTTCCAAGTTAATCCCATATGTTGTACCTGGTTTTCAAGATTATAAAGTGATCTTTGTACAGCAAATGCCTTCTCAAACCAAAATAATCCAACAAGATATATTACTGAACAGCATTCTTTACTTTTCATATTTTTTTTCAGAGGACATGTTTTGTTTGTAGGTTCACTGCACTAAACTATTTAGTTACAGCATTTTTATGATAAGCTAGACCTGAATTCTTCTCATAACTAAGAACCTCATCATATTTTTACAGTTTGCTCTTCTACTCTCCTTAGATCAGTGCTCACTAAGGGCTCCTTTTACTAAGCCACGGTAAAAAGCGGCTTGCGATAGCGTAGGCGCAGGTTTTGGGTGCGTGCAGAAATATTTTTCAGCACACGTACCAAAAATGCTTTTTTAAAATTTTTGCCGAAAATGGACACGCAGCAAAATCAAAATTGCTGTGCATCCATTTTGGGTGTCTGACCTTACCGCCAGCCGTAGACCTAGCAGTAAGGAATCTGCGCGGTAACGACCTACACCCGTCAGATGCCACTTGGTGCGCGTCAGCTACGCACATCCGAAAAGAAAAAATAATTTCCAGACGCGCGTAGCGGACACGCGCCAAAAGTGAAACTACCACAAGAGGCACATGGTAGTTGGGCAGCAAGTTCATTTTAGCGCACGTTGGGTGTGCGTAGACCGTTACGCGACTTAGTAAAAGGGGCCCTAACTGTGGCCACAATTCACGTAGCCACAGAAAATGCACAACCTCTGAGAGGCGCAGGACAATGACATCCTACAGAGTGCCAGCCCCAGGTCAGGACTCCAAACATGGGTTTCACAAAACATTTTGGAATCACAACCCACCGTTGGGGAAGCTCTGTCCTAGATATTGTCATAACAAAAAGTCCCTAATGAAGAACTCTGGCCACTTTTCTTTGCACATCTTTGCTAACAACAATTTTTGTTATCTCACTATATGGGAAGATGAGTAGATATGAGTTTGGCTAAGACGTTAATGGAGCATCTACTGCAGCAGAAACCAGGAGACTGCTGCATACGCATCTTTTGGCTTTGTATCTCACATGAAAACAACCCTTCCTGTGAGTGTCAACGAGACTTGACAGATCTGCTAATAAGACTCTTCTATTGTAGAAAGGCTTAGAAAAAAAATCTATAATACAGGTTCATCATTATATCAACCCATGCCTGACTGATTTCAATGGGTTCAGTACACAAAATATTGCATTTATCTTTCTATACAGATCAGATCATGAATAAAAATATAAACTACCTGAAGACTGAGACCTTCTCTGCTATCAATTACCAAAGGAGAGGGTTTCAGTAGCTGGTACTGGTGAAGGCCTGTTCTAGACGTCAAACCCTGAGAAAGTGATTTTACAAAAGGCATCTCTGTTTTCCTACAGTGTTATGAAATAAATGGGACGTATGCCCCCCCCCCCCCCCCCCCCCCCCCCCCCAGTAATGTCTCTTGGAGGCTGTGAGGGAAATCAGAAGGTAAAACAAGAACACAACTTATGCATTAATAAATAAATGAATGAACTAAGGAAATAATTCAGGAGAAAGTTTTAAATAACCAAAATAAATTTTAACAGTTTTATTTTCTTAAAGGTAAAAGTAATTGAATGAAATTAGCCTAATCAAGTTAAGCTATTCTGATTTAAATGAAGTATTTTTCTTTGAATCAGTTTCAGTTTTTGACAGTTTAGAAGAGATACATTCGAACACAACTTCCAAGACTTTTACACAGACATGTTTCTTATTTTTCAGACTATTAGTACTTTATCTTTGCTGATTTTAATACCATATGAACTTATCTTTCCATCTTTTCATTAGTACAACTTAAGGAGTTACACATCAGCCTCTGAACATTGAACTATCATATAAATTAGAGTTCCATGCACTCAAAAAATTATATCATTACAAAGGTTTGCCAAAAAGTATCCTGTGGTAGTGTGGGGCGGGCGCGTGTATTGGGCGTGCTGGACCATTTATCCACCATGCCTGGAAAAAAAGGGGGTATTTTGGGGTCCGGGAAACCAACATGTGGCAAAATGAAAACCAGCACATGCCTATTAACGGCCTGAGCCCTTAATGCTACCCATTGACTTGGCAGTAAGGGCGCACATATTACCCGCGCAGTAACTGTCCAGCACGTGCCAAATGCCGATTACCGCCGGGAATGCCCCCCGCAGTAGAAAATAGAAAATTATTTTCTACCGCAGGTTTTTGGTGCGTGCCAAACTCAATGGCGATTTGACACATGCTGCATATGCGTAAGCCCTTATGCCTGTTTGTAAAAGGGTCCCTTAGGCAGTCATTATTCAGATAAAGACTGCTTTTATCTAGATAACCACACCATATCCAAGTATACGCAATTTCCAGCCACCAGCAGCTCTCCGAATATTGACTCTAACTAATGGTAGGTACCCAAGTAACTCTGGGGGTGTTTGGTGGCATTCTGGGAGCATGGCCAGAGGGTATCCAGATAACACCAATATTCAGTGCTGCCTCAGCAGTCAGTTGATGGCATTTATCTGGGTATATATAGAACTGCTTTTTCAGTGTTTTTCTCATAGTGCTTCGAATAGCCAGAATAACTTCAGCAGTCTGAAACAGCTGTGCAAAGCATCTGATGGTTTTATTTGAGCCTGCAGGAGAGAAGAAGAATGCTGAGAAGGAGGCTGAGGAGACAGTAGCAAGACCAGCTGTAGGGTCAGCCACAAGCCCAGCACAAGAGGCAGAGGTACAGGCCCCAATGAGGGGTTTTTTTTTTACAGCTAACAGAAGAGAAGATATTCTATAGGTACTGGTTCTACCTGCTCCCTTTGCATTTCCATCTGCTGGCTCAGGTATTCCATGATGGTCCCCATATCTATCTCCATTTAGAGGCCCTACCGCCAGGCTACCTCAAGAGCCCAGCAGTAGTGCCTGCCCTTATCGCGCCATTTCTGGTGTGGCCAGAATTTTGGGGCGGTTAGTGCCGGGGGCTTACCCAGTGGTAATCGACGCTGCCCGGATCGCACTGGATTAGCACGGGAGCCCTTACCACCATCTAAATAGGTGGTGGTAAAGGCTCCCTTGAGAAATGGCCATACAGGAAGTGGTGAACTTACTGCACGGCCATTTCCTTTTTTTTCTTAAAGGCATTTTACCCGCTGCGGTAAAAGGGGGCCTCGGCACGAGGTAAATCCATGCACCAATGCCACCACGGGGGTTCTTTTACCGCTGCTCCGTCCCCAACAATTCTTCCTCCTCCTCATCTTCAGCCTCCTCAAAGAAGACAGCTGGTGACAGAAGGACCATGGGCCCTGGTCCCAGCTGCTGTGTGTATCAGGGTCACGTTCTCTTGTCTAGGATGCCCCCAGCTGCTTCTCAAGTGCTGTCTTGGCCTGCTGCCCCATCCGGTAGTGCTGTTTCTTGCTGCCTGGACATTCCAGCCTGTGGGTGCCCTGTAGACAATCCACATAAAAGTATAATACTGCAGACATCTCACAGATGACATGAATTGTGGCCATTGTTATCAGGAAGAATCATTTAAAAGTGCTGGATCAGCGCCTTTACTGCTCTGGTAGCTGTATAAGCTTGGAAGTGAACAGTAGCTCAGTACTGCCTGCTTCACTGCACTCTCATACTTATCCCAACGGGTTTGTGGCTGCCATTTCATTTCACTAATCTGCATGCTATCTGCTTGATTTGATTTGATGTATTATTTTAATATACCACTTAATACGACAGGTTTTAAAGCAACTTACAATGAAAATATTTATTTATTTATTTATTATATTTGTATCCCGCACTTTCCCACTAAAAGCAGGCTCGATGCGGCTTACATAGTAATATGATATAGTAATTGCTAATACAATAAAACAACTAAAAAATACCCATATAAAGAAACAAAACCATTTACTACAGGCACTTACTGGGCATCATGTGCCTTCCCTTAGACACCCCTGGGCAGTGGCGTACCAAGGGGGGGGGGGCGGTGGGGGCGGTCCGCCCTGGGTGCACGCCGCTGGGGGGTGCCGCAGCACGCGCCTGTCAGCTGAGTTTGCTAACTTCGCTAACTTCTCTCATTCGCTGCAGCTCCCTCTGCCCCGGAACAGATTACTTCCTGTTCCGGCCGGGGCAGAGGGAGCTGCAGCAAAGTTAGCGAACTCAGCTGACAGGCGCGCGCCGCGGCACCCCCCAGTGGCGTGCACCCGGGGGGGTGTCATTTCGCCGGGGGGGGGGCGCGTCGGCGATCCGCCCCGGGTGTCATGCAGGCTAGGAATGCCACTGCCCCTGGGCCTACATTTAATAACTCTGGTGACTGGTGAGATTACTCCTGTCCCTCTCTAGCACCAACACCTGATCTCGGGAATAGAGCAGGTGTTGATGTTTCGACTGATGTCTCAACAGCCATGCCGGTACCTATAAATAATACATGGCAAAGCATGAATGGGGTACAAACTGCACGACCTTATGCTTCATCTGGCAGTCATGGCTAACTACATGTAGAGGCTAAACCAGACTAAACCAACTCGGGAGATGATGATGAAAACTCTTTATTAATTGCTCAAGGGACCCGACACTGCTCGTGCAGTATTTTCCTGCCGTCATGCTGAAGGTTTTTTCCTCCGTCGAGCTAATATGTGGAGGAAACCTGGTTTGAATTGCATAGAGTTCACATTTGGTTGCATTTTCTGTTTAACGAGTATACTCTGTGAATCCACTTTGTTACCCCTGAGGCAGACACCTTGGTGCGTTGAAACACTGGCCGTGTCGGGTCCCTTGAGCAATTAATAAAGAGTTTTCATCATGATCATGATCATCTCCCAGATTTAGTCTGTGGTCAGCCTCTATTCCTTGTGTACTGTGTGGACTCGTCGTAGAGGTTTTTCCTGTTTTGCTGTTCCTGTAATTACATGTAGAACCCTGTCTCCTGCTGTGCCACACATATGTGGCATGGTTTTGACAGGTAGTTCAAGGAGAGACAAAGAGTTTTTGCCTGCTCCCCTAGGTACAACATAAAAGCTAGTGACATAGTACATGTCACACCAGTACCTAGGGACGAAATCAATCTGTTTTGATCTTATTCAGATATACAGTCACAGAGACATCCCTGAGGCAGTGGTTCCAAATATGATTTAAGTTATGTGTAGCTTTGCTCTTTGGTTCTCCCTTCCTTTGAAATTGGGAGGTTTTTAATATCAATGATTAGATGGATTTTGTGCACCAAAGAAATCCTGGAACTGGATTGTTTAAGATGGCCAAACACATAAGTACATAAAGTGCTTAAGCACTGACACGCTGGGAAAAGACCAAAGGTCCATCAAGCCCAGCACTCTGTCTCCAACAGCGGCCAATCCAGGCCCCAAGAACCTGGCAAAACCCCAAAATTTAATAACGATCAATTGACTTTTCTTTCAGGAATCTGTCCAGACCCCCTTTAAACTCAGCAAGGCCAGCTGCCATCACTACCTTCTCCAGCAATGAGTTCCAGAGTCTAACTATGCGCTGAGTTCAATTCAATAAGAGAGTAGAGAAACAAAACTGGACCATCAGACACTAAGGGGCTCACCGCTTGCCAATATGGCGCTACCGATGGCTCAACGCGGGTGCTGTGGTAGTTCCAGCCCTAGCAAACGCCATTTTGCGCTCTAGGGAAACTACGGCACTATTTTCTAGCATGGCAGTTATCCAGCGGTAATCATACAGCGCCATGAACTAACCAATTACCACAGGGTTAGCACGGGAGCCCTTACCATGGGTGATGGTAAATCCTCCCCCTTGCATGGCCACATGGGAAGAGCAATCTTACTGCTCAGCCATGGCTATTTTCAGCCTTTTTTACCCAGTGCGGTAAAAAGGGGCACAGCATGAGGCAAAAACAGCCCTCGTTGCTAGCGCAGGGCCCTTTTTACCGCAGCTTAGTAAAAAGAACCCCTGACAGTCTAAATCAGTGCTTCCTAGCTCGGTCTTTGGTGCATACACAGCCAGTCAGGTTTTCAGGATATTCACGATGAATATGCATGAGATAGATTTGCTTACACTGCCTCTTTGGTATGCAGATCTAATCACATGCATATTCATTGTGGATATCCTGAAATTTTGACTGACTGGGTGTGCCCCGAGGTCTGGGTTGAGAAGCCAAAAATTGTGCGTATAATGAATCAAAGATATCAACTTATCTCAAAAATATGCATCTTCTCTTCTCATGCACCGCCATTCAAAGGCAAACACCAAAAAAGGTCCATGCTTCGCAGTGTCAGGCTGCATTAGGATGTACTCTAAAAACAACAATGTGTAGTTACAGACAGTGTACTAACAGTGTTCCACATGAAAAAAAAAATCGTATTAGACTTACATATTCCCATTCACTCATCATCTTCTGTGGTATTGTTATTTTTTATTTATTTTTGTTACATTTGTACCCCGCGCTTTCCCACTCATGGCAGGCTCAATGCGGCTTCCATGGGGCAATGGAGGGTTAAGTGACTTGCCCAGAGTCACAAGGAGCTGCCTGTGCTGGGAATTGAACTCAGTTCCTCAGTTCCCCAGGACCAAAGTCCACCCCCCTAACCACTAGGCCACTCCTCCACTGTTGCTACTATTTGAGATTGAAGTCGGCCCTTGCAGATCACCAATGTGGCCGTGCAGGCTTCTGCTTCTGTGAGTCTGACGTCCTGCACGTAAGTGCAGGACGTCAGACTCACAGAAACAGAAGCCTGCGCAGCCTTCTACATGGAATGTTGCTAGTTTAATAGCTAATAAACACAAACCAGGACTCAAAAGCCACCTACTGCGAGTAAGTGTAGTAACAAACAGTTATTTCACCCGTATGTGATCAATAATTTTTAATTTTATGTGTAGAGTACCCTCAGATATAAACCACCGTGACTGCAGTCAATAATGCTGCTACAACGTGGCATAGCACTTCTTTCATTGGGTAACTCCTACTGAATTTTTTTGGGGTAAAGAGCAACCTCTGCTCATATTTTTTTGCATCCCAATCACCACAGTGCTATAAAATCACTTATTCATTTGTTTAAAAGATTACATATACTAGGTGAAAAAAACTGTACACTTATCTCGTGAGTTCTTGCCTCTCTGGCAGAACTGTGTTGCCTTGCTGAAACAATTAGCAATTGCCTTCCCCTGGATCCAGGGGAAGGCAATTGCTAATTGTTTCAGCAAGGCAACACAGTTCTGCCAGAGAGGCAAGAACTCACGAGATAAGTGTACAGTTTTTTTCACCTAGTATATGTAATCTTTTAAACAAATGAATAAGTGATTTTATAGCACTGTGGTGATTGGGATGCAAAAAAATATGAGCAGAGGTTGCTCTTTACCCCAAAAAAATTCAGTAGGAGTTACCCAATGAAAGAAGTGCTATGCCACGTTGTAGCAGCATTATTGACTGCAGTCACGGTGGTTTATATCTGAGGGTACTCTACACATAAAATTAAAATTATTGATCACATACGGGTGAAATAACTGTTTGTTACTACACTTACTCGCAGTAGGTGGCTTTTGAGTCCTGGTTTGTGTTTATTAGCAGTTGAATGTTACCAGAGACATTGATATTGTGAACTCGTTTTCTGCTAGTTTAATAGCAACATTCCATGTAGAATCTCCAATAGTAGCAACATTCCAAGTAGAATCTCAAACAGTAGCAACAGAATCTCCAATAGTAGCAACATTCCATGTAGAATCTCCAATAGTAGCAACATTCCATGTAGAATCTCCAATAGTATCTATTTTATTTTTGTTACATTTGTACCCCGCGCTTTCCCACTCATGGCAGGCTCAATGCAGCTTACATGGGGCAATGGAGGGTTAAGTGACTTGCCCAGAGTCAGAAGGAGCTGCCTGTGCCTGAAGTGGGAATCGAACTCAGTTCCTCAGTTCCCCAGGACCAAAGTCCACCACCCTAACCACTAGGCCACTCCTCCACTACAAGACTGACTACACTCTTATTACCCACCCTCTGAAAAACTAGCCAGTGTGTGCTTCATTAGTTGCGGTCTTATTTATGAATGGTGTACTAGTTAAGAAAATAAAAGGAAGAGAAGGAATGTACATAAGAACAACCTCCCATTGCCCACACCCTGACTTTCTACTCATATTTTTTCAAACTAAAGAAAGCTTTTGACAAAGTTCCTCATGAGAGACACCTGGGAAAGTTAAAGAGTCCTGGGATGGGAGGCAATGTCCTTCTGTGGATTAGGAATTGGATATTGGACAGAAAACAGAGGATAGGCTTAAATGGGTCATTTTTCTAAATGGAGAAGGGTGAATAGTGGAGTGCCACAGGGATCTGTACTAGAACCGGTGCTATTTAACATATTTAGAAATGATCTGGAAATTGGAACGACCAGTGAGGTGATTAAATTTGCAGATGACACGAAACGGTTCAAAGTTGTCAAAACACTGCAGATTCTGAAAAATTGCAGGAAGACCTTTGGAAACTGGAAGACTGGGCATCCAAATGGCAGATGAACTTTAAAGGTGGCGGGGGAGAGTTGGCAGTGGCGGCGTGAAGAGGGGGTCGAAAGGGTTGGCGCAGGGGGGGGGGGTCAAAGGTAGTGGTGGCGGCGGGGGGAGTTAAAAATGGCGGGGGGGTCGGTGGTGCCAGGGAGGGCTAAAATGTGCCCACTCACCTCGGGTTCTGGACCCCCCCCCTCCCGCCGAAGTCTGGCTACGCCCCTGCTTTTACTAAAGGGTTGGCATGCGGCAAGAGGCTTTTCACATGCCAATCCAGAACTACCGCAGGACCTCGGTGGTAGTTCCCACCCCCACTGCACGCCATTTCTGGCGCTACAAAAATATTTTCTATGTTTGTAGTGCCAGTGCTTACCTGGTGGTAATCAGGCAGATTAGCAAAGGAGCCCTTACCGTCACCTCAATGGGTGTTAGTAAGTGCTCCCCCCTGAAATGACTGCATGGCAAGTGGTTCACTTTCCGCATGGCCATTTCTTTTTGTGAAAAAGATATCCTCTTACCCACTGCGGTAACAGGGGGCTTCAGTATGCACCTTATGCCGCTGACTAACGAGCAGACGATCCATCAGCTCCTGATCCCATCTTGGAGCTTGCCCGTTGTCTGGCTGGGCACTGGCCCGATTTTGATCCTGAGGGTCCGTGTAATTCCAGGGCTCCTTCTGCTGCCTATTTTGGCATACGCAACTTCGGATTTGGCTGTCTGTCTTCCGTCCTGCTGTCCTGGTGCCAGCGTGAGGCCTGCCTGATGGAGCGGTTGCCGGGTCGGTGCGGGGTTCGCGATTGGGCCGGTGATTTCAGTCTTCGGGCTCCTCTCGCCTCATCCGCACTGCCGGTTTCCTCTGTGGGTCTGCCTGGCGTGCTCTGCTCTGCTTGCGCTCCCGTTGCTGCCGCTTGACCACTGCCTGCAGGATACTGTGCTGCTGCCTTCTCCCAGCTTGTCCTCTTCTCCATCGCGGATCTTCGCTGCTGCCTTCGCGATCTTCTGGTCTTCCCCAGCTCTTCCTCTTCGGCCGGCCAGATGGAGTCACAGTGGAGGAGGTTCCTGGCTCGGAGAGTCCTGACGGTTGGGGCTGCGGAGGATGACCGTTTGTCCGCCATCTTGTTTCAGAGGATGCCTGCCTTCGGCTTCGTTCGGCCTCTGAATGCTGCTGCTGGCTCGTCAGTGCTTCATTTGGGGATCACTTTGCAGGACTTATTCACTTCAGCCTGGTCTTCCATCATCCCTCTTGGCCCGCTTGGACTTCTGCTGTTCCTCCTTGCCTCCTTTGCCTTTCCCTTCTTGCCTTTACCACAGTTTAGTAAAAAGACCCCTCAGTTCTTCCTAAAAATATGTGTACATACTGTTGGTGGTGAAATAATTGGAAAGGATTATCTGAGCAGGCCAACTATAAATTTTATAATGGGGCCAGTACCATGTGTACCTTTTCTGAAAAGCCAACAGACTGATATGCAAAATAAGTTAAAATGTTGCCCCTTATATAGATAGAATTAGGCTGAAAAATGTGACCACATATGGGATACAACAGACCTTCCCAAACTATGGGCCATAATGCCAAATGGGATCATGAAACCTGCATTGGGGATTATAACCTGGTCAGGCCCTCCATAGAGACGTTATTGGCTCACACCTCTGGGAGTTGTGTGCTTGCCTTGGTAATGGGGTTACAGCCACAGAATGTTTGATAAGGACTGGGGTAAGAGTCCTGAGGAAGTCCAGGGACTGGAGGTTTTGTTTCTCAACATATTAACAGGGGAAAGGAGCTGCAGCATCCAGAAAGGAACAAAATTTTATTCCTTTTCTTTTGTTTCCTTTTAAAAACGAAAAGGAAGGAACACACTTAGGAGGTCCTTTGCAAAAGTGCACTAACGTTTTTAGCGTGCGCTAATCATTAGCATGCACTAAATGCTAGAGACGCCCATAGGAACATATGGGCATCTCTAACATTTAGCGCACACTTATTTTTAGCATGCGCTAAAAATGCTATTACGCCTTTGTACAAAGAGCCCTTAGTAAATATGCAGCCTAACTGTTGCAGATACCCTAAAAACCTCAACATATTAACAGGGGAAAGGAGCTGCAGCATCCAGAAAGGAACAAAATTTTATTCCTTTTCTTTTGTTTCCTTTTAAAAACGAAAAGGAAGGAACACACTTAGGAGGTCCTTTGCAAAAGTGCACTAACGTTTTTAGCGTGCGCTAATCATTAGCATGCACTAAATGCTAGAGACGCCCATAGGAACATATGGGCATCTCTAACATTTAGCGCACACTTATTTTTAGCATGCGCTAAAAATGCTATTACGCCTTTGTACAAAGAGCCCTTAGTAAATATGCAGCCTAACTGTTGCAGATACCCTAAAAACCAGACACATTGCAGCCTTCAAGAGCTGAAATAAATATTCCTAATTTAGCATAGTTTCTTTTGTTTTTTTTGACACAGGAGATTTTTTAAACCAGTGGGAAAGAAACGTCACCCTTTCAAATTATGAAATGTTTTTTCAATTATATACAGTATGCAGATATTAGATCTAAGAATCAATTTAATTCCATATTTGCGGCTGTTAAGAACTTGAGTTGCTTATACCGTGCCTCGAAATACTTGCATTTGTGCAGCTGCTTGATAATATACAAGTAGATTTTACAATGTGCTACAATCAGCAGGACTGTGCACAAGTGGAAAGTTATGCAACACATAACACTGGGAATAGTATTCAGAAGCAAGCAGAACTGAAGCATGCATGACAATGGCAGGGGTAATTATCTTTTGTGAATGATTCACTGTGTTAATGCTCCTCGAATTTCAAGCCTCAGTCTTTCCTCTGAAATGACAGGTAGAGATTGTACCAACCTGATTTGCATTGCATTAACCGGATAGCTGTTCAATAAATTAGTCATGGCTTCTTTTTGAACTAGTCCATTGTTCTATTTGATAACCTGCCAGTCTAGGATGAATAATCTTCAAATAAGTAAAAACAAGATGCTTGTTGGCATTTAACTGCTCTAACTGGTCAAACAGAGCAGAGTGGTGTACAATCTACAGCACAATAACAGAGAAAAAGGAATTACATTTAAAATAGTAAAGTGCTATTGAGGGGCATAATCGAACGGGGCCGGCCATTTATAAGGGCGGCCATCTCTAATGATGGCCCCATTAGGCGGCGTACCCGACCGTATTATCAAAACAAGATGGCCGGCCATCTTTTGTTTCGATAATACGGTCGAGGCCGGCCAAATCTCAACATTTGGACCGCCCTTAGAGATCGCCGGCGTTAGAGATGGCCGCCATTGGTTTTCGACGATAATGGAAACTAATGGACCCTAGTAGGTGAGTAGGGAATTGTAATACATTAATCTTGGTAGACAACTGGTCTAATTGCTGAGAATGCGTAGCAATCACTTTATCAACAAGTCTATATCAGTTACCAACAGTAGAGTTGAATTACCAGCCTGTATGATGCCCCACAGTGACTCCAATGTCACGATGATAGGTCTCACCATTCCCTGACATCCTGGAGGAAGCTTTTCCAATCATCAATTCTCCAACAACAACATGGCCACTTCAGTGTCTATTAGAGAGGACTTCACTGCAGGAGATTTGTCTAGGGCAGATGTCGGCGTCTTAGCCTCACCCATTCCAGGATCCAACCTCTGCACTTCTCCTCTACAGTCTCCACATCCAGGTTGCAGAGAAGACGAACCCCATCTATGCTGTGCTTAGCTGAGCTTCCAGGTGTCACCTTCAAAGCAGGCTCAACTTCCGAGTTTGCAACAGGGGTCCAGAAAGCCTTCAAAGTGTCTGCTACAATGCCAGGGACTATCCAGTCTCAGAGGGAAATGACCTGGTCTTACCCCATCTCTTCCCCATACCAACAGAGGTAAAAGTGCAGACTCAGGAGTAATATCAGGAAGTATTTTTTCACAGAGAGGGTGGTAGATACATGGAATGCCCTCCTGCAGGAGGTAGTGGAGATGAAAACAGTAATGGGATAAACACAAAGGAATCCTGTTTAGAAGGAATGGATTCACAGAATCTTAGCAGAGATTGGGTGGTGATGCCAGTAATTGGGAAGCAAAACCAATGCTGGGCAGACTTCTACATCTACGCCCTGATCGTGACTGAATAGATATGGATGAGCTGGAGTGTAAATTTTAAGGGGCTTTGACGTTAGTTTCAGAACTTTTAGTACAAGAAGAGTGCTGAGCAGATTTCTATGGTCTGTGCCCTGAGAACGGCAAGGACAAATCAGACTTGGGTATACATTTAAAGTACAGTGCACTCCATTTAAGTGCACGTCAAATAAGCGAATGCTCTATTTAACTGCATGCTGTACTTCGGTCCTGTTTTGGCACCATCAATTTCTATGGGGACAAACATCGGTTTAGCGCACCACTGATAAATGCAAGATTCGCTTATATGCATGGTTTAAGACCGCTCCTCTGCAGGAAAGACTCCGCATAAGTGCACGCATGGAATATGGAAGCTGATTGGCATGTGACAAAGGGACGATAAATTTGAAATCTCATTGGTTAACTGCCACAGGCAGAGTAAGCGAAAGAAAGTTGTTAGAGTGTACACTGGAGGAGTCGTCATCGCACAACTGTAAGACTTTAACACTGGCTGAACGAACAGAAGTTCTTAAAAAATTAGAAAACAAACAAAGTCAAGCAACTATTGCTAAAGAATATGGTGTCAATCCCAGTCAAATTTTACGTATCTTGAAGCAGAAAGATCAGCTTCTGGAAGACTGGCAAAACAATACAAATCCACACAGGAAACGTAAACGGATGGGGAAAAGCTGAGGATGTAGAAGATGCTCTTCTTCGGTGGTTTTCTCAAGTCAGAAGCAGACAGTTTCCTGTCAGTGGTCCACTGCTTATGAAGAAAGCTAATCAGCTAGCTGAAAGTCTTGGACTAACTGAATTCAAAGCCACTGTTGGATGGTTGGAAAGATGGAAGGAGAGGAACAACATAAAATTCAAGAAACAGCATGGTGAAAAACAAGACACTGATGATTTTGGTGCTGAAAATTGGGTTGTTTCAGTTCTTCCTACCATCTTGAATAAGTTTGCACCTCGTAGCTGTTATGATTGGGGTCAGAACCCCTCTCAAACTTACCTCTTTCCTGGGGGTCAGCTTCTTAGCTGGCTTCTGTTTCTTTTCTCTGTCCTTTCTGAGCTGGCTCTGTCTCTCTGTGCTGGCATCTTCTAGCAGCATGGGGTTAATTGTTTTACTTTACTACAGCTGTGTGGGTGGACTGAGTTAGCTCTACCTCTCTTTGGGTGTACTGGCTTCAAGTGCTTCACGGTGTTGCATTGGTGTGGGTTGGGCCTCTCTGGGTCAGTGTGCTTTTGCCTAGGTCTAGGGAGTGTGACATCATCAGGGAGGGCCTTGATAAGGAAGTGGTGTTTCCTTCAGAGCCTTTGCAACGGTTGTGTTTGCTTTAGGTAGGGTGGTGCAATGTGCACTTCCCTGCTTGATTTTGCTAAGGTCCAGGTTAGTGTTAGTGCAGTGTGCACTTGTGTCTGTGTGTTTTGCTTTCCTGCTTTTCCCTTATGGTTCCCCTGCTTTTCCCTCTTGGTTTTGGAAGCATTGCTGTGTGTAGGGCTTTGGAAGCTCTGTTACTGTTAGAAGTACTTCAGGGTTTGGTGTTGTTAGGAACACGACAGATTTTGCTGTTAGAAGTACTCCTGGTGTTTGTGCTTTTGGGAGCATTGCAGTCTTTGCTGTTTGGGTTTTGGTGCTGTAGGAAGCACCTTGTTAGTTTTGTATCTAGCTTGCTAGGGTAGTGCTTGGGAAGCACCTTGTTAGTTTTGTAGCTAGCTTGCTAGAGTAGTGCTTAGGAAGCTTGTTGGTTTTGTGTTTAGTATAGGGCTTAGGAAGTCCTTTTGTTAGTGTAGGCCTAGGAGTGCCCTGGTTAGTCCAGTTCCTTGGAGCACTGCTGTCTCTTCTGTTTCCTGTCCTGGTCCCTGTGTCATCCGGTAAGTCCTGCCGGCTACTCGAACCCAGGAGCTCAACTCCTGGGGGGCTTAGTAGCTAAATGCAGGTGAAGCTGTTTGGACCAGTCCAGGGTGCTCCAGTCCAGTGTTCCAGTCCGGGGAATTCCAGTCCAGTGTTCCAGTCCGGGGGTTTCCAGTCCGTGTGTTCCAGTTGCTGGGCGGTGCCTGCAGTCCCTGCCGGTGCCGGTGTGCTTGCCCAGCGTTGGTTGGTGGGTTTTACCTGCTGCTGTCACTCCTCGTCAGCAGCCCAAGGGCTCACGTTTGCTCCAGAGCCCGGCCCCGCGGGCTCTGAACCTGAGAACCTGACAGTGGCATTTTCAATAATGACGAAAACGGTCTCTACTGGCGAGCGATTCCTGATGGAACACTTGCATTCAAACAAGCCGAAACTAAAGGAAGTAAAACGTCGATGGACCGACTGACGATCCTCCTTTGCTGCAATATGGATGGGAGTGAAAAGTTGGAACCACTCGTCATTGGAAAGAGCAAACAGTCCCGTTGCTTCAAGAATGTTAAGCAACTTCCTGTGTCATACAAGGCTAACACAAATTCATGGATGACTGTGGAAATTTGGAAGCAGTGGCTAAAGAATGTGGGCACAAAAGCATCAGATTTTGTTGCTTTGTGATAATTGTGCTGCACACAGTGATGATGTCAGGCTGTCTAACGTCAAGGTGGTCTTCCTGCCACCAAACACTACCTCTCTGATCCAATCTATGGATCAGGGCATAATAGCCAATTTCAAAAAACATTATCGGGCTCTTGTGCTACGTCGTCTGATGAGTGTTATGGATGACCAGACTGGCAAGGATAAATGTGCTGTTGAACTGGCTCATAATCTATTGCTATTGGATTCCCTACATATGCAGAAAGAAGCCTGGAATCATGTTACACAGGCAACCATTGTGAACTGCTACAAGCAGGCAAGCTTTGTTCAGGATGTGGAGAGGGACAAAACAGATGCAGCTGTTGCAAACGCATCAGATGAACAGGCTATTGAACGCATCAGATGAACAGGCTATTGACATCCCAGCCGGTGTTACTGAAGAGGAGTTTCATCACTACGTAGCTGTTGATTACAATCTACAAACAGCTGACGACAACACTGATGTCGAGATATGCGCCTACACGCATGATGATGATGAAACGATAATGAAATGAGCAGCGAGGTCAAATGCTGACGAAATTCAACAACCTCCTGCAAGAGTGCTGGAGAGTCTCAACACCCTGCAAGCCTATCTGGAGGCCACCAGATGTCAGTGCTATGACAGTTTTTACCGTCTGGCAGACGTAGTCTATAGAACTCACAGACCCAATAGTGTACAGAGGACTATGACTGATTACTTTAAGTAAGCCTAACGTCAGTTAACGGAGACTGTATACTGTATGTATAATAAACAGTACTCTACATATGTTTATCAGATGTCAAGCTTCTTTGGGTCACAACGATTAAGTGTATGCTCCGGTTAACTGCATGTATTTCTTTGGTCCCAGACCCTTGCACTTAAGCGGATTGCACTGTATCCCATACCATGTAAAAAAAAGTTTATCTTGTTGACAGACTGGATGGACCGTACAGGTCTTTATCTGTCGCCATTTACTATGTAAGTGCAGCACTAGCAGGCACAGCAGAGAAAGGTACCGAACCTCTCTATGCAGTATCTCTAGGCAGCTCCATCTTGGCCACTCCCTTTAAAAATGCAAAATATAGAAACTAACCAACAGATAATTTAAGATAATTTCGTAAAAGAAAAGTCCATAAGCCACTACTGAGATGGGAAAATCCACTGCTTATTTCTAGGATAAGCAGCATAAAATCTGTTTTCTGCTTGGGGATTTTGTCAGATACTTGTGACCTGGATTGGCCACTGTTGGAAACAGGATACTGGGCTTGATAGACCTTCAGTCTGTCCCAGCACGGCAACGCTTATATCTTAATCTTTTTGAGAACTTTGCCTTTTATTATGTTGTACGCTGCCGGCTACAAAAAACAAAAGATTATATCAGTAAGGGTGACATAACATAGTGTTCTGTTTCCTGTTTCAAACTTATTAAATAAGAAAAAAAAAGGGAAAAAGACCTATCCTCCTATATCATTGTCAGGAAAACTCTCTTTAATGCCCTCTTCTCTGTTTCCATAGCAATGTCTACTTTGAGCTGACACTATTTCGTCCTTACACAGATAAAATACCTGTGCTTCACCAGTGCATCACTTGAAGGATATCCACGTTTGTGCAGTGGTGGAAGCACTGTTGGATTGGTCTGAAGTTCATTGCTTAACATATAAATTGGTCTTAGGCGTTTATGAATTGTAAACTGAGGTGATTAGGGGTCCTTTAAGAGTACAAGAATTCAGGGTTTAGTAGCATTTTCATGCCACCAACAGTAATATTGTTTGGTGCCTATTCTGATGGAATAAAATAAATGTCTGTGTCATTTAGAAGTCATCAGCACAGAAAAGGTAAAAAAAAAAAAAAGGGTAAAAAATAAAGGTACAGTGGCATAGGAAGGGGGGGGTGGTCCGCCCCGGGTGCATGCCGCTGGGGGGGGGTGTCGGCTCCGCTGGTTCCCTGCTCCCTCTGCCCCGGAACAGGTTACTTCCTGTTCCGGGGCAGAGAGAGCAGGGAACCAGCGGAGCCAACGCAGCTCCCAGCGACATGCACTGGGGGCGAATTGGCCCTTCCGCCCGTCCCTCGCCACTTTCCGATGTAAGTACGCGCTCGAGGGGGGGTGCGATCCGGAGGGGGGAAGGTGCGCCGCGCTGCTCACGGAGGGGGTGCGCAGCGGCGACCCGCCCTGGGTGTCAGGTGCCCTCGCTACGGCACTGTAAAGGTATAAAGTAAAAAAAGGAAAAAACAAAACAGAGGAGTTGATATTCAAAGCCAGTTAACTCGGTTTTCCAGCACGTTAAGGCTGTGTTTACTGCAGCTGCAAAAATGGCCTTTAGCTATTTTTTTGTATTAATGGCCATGGGCTAATATTGCAATTAGACCTCAGTCATCTGAAAAAATTAGCGCATATGCATTTACCAGCATCCATTTTGTAGGCAGTAAGAGCTCCTGTGCTATTCCTACACTAACCAGTTAGCGAGCAGTCATGTTGCCATGCTAACTGATTAATGCAGGAATGCTCACTCTCCGTCCGGACACATCCCCTCAAAAAAATTTTTTTTTTATATTTTTTAGCACGCAGTTAGCATGCACACATTTGGCATTTACCATAGGACACCTGAGCGCACCTTGTATTGCGCCATTTTAAGATGCATTAGGGGGTCCTTTTACTAAAGAATTGCCGCACGGACGCCGGCGGTAGTTCTGCCTTGAGCGTGCACCATTTCCGGCGCTTTGGAAATTGTTTACATAATTATTAGCATGGCGCTAACCCAGCAATAATCAGGCAGAGCAGTGTGTTGCGGTTACCGCGGAGCCCTTGCCGCCACCTCAGTGGGTGATGGTGAGTGCTCCCCCTGCATGGCCATGTGGTAAATGCAATTTTACCGTATGGCCATGTCAAGTTTCTACTATAAAATACTACTATAAATCATTTCTATAGCGCTACCAGTCGTACGCAGCGCTTTACAAGTGAACATGAAGAAAAGACAGTCCATACTCAAAAGAGCTTACAATTTAAATCAGTTTCAGCCTTTTTTACCCACTGCGGGAAAACGGACCCTGGCAATCAGCAAAAGTGGCCACCACCGCTACCACAGATGCCTTTTTACCACAGCTTGGTAAAAGGTTCCCTTGGTGTGCATTAGCAACTAATAGAGCACAGTAAAAGAAAGGATCTTACCAGTTAGCTCTAACCACTAAAACTGAAACCAGCTATTGTATGGACACTCAGGGGATGGCCTTGGGGCAGATAAGTTCCAATATTCAATCCCATAATAGCAGTCCTATCTTTGGTTGGTTTAACTTAAGGTCTGAATATTATCCGGTTAAGTGATAGCCGACCACACATACCTAGATATTTAATGCTGGTACTCGGATATGGCCCGGCATGAGTGAAAGAGTACCAGGGCCGCAGAGGGGGGGCAGAGGGGCGAAATTCCCTGGGCCCGGCCTCCAAGGGGGGGGCCTGGTGCTGGCAAGCTTCTTCCTGCATGTCTGCTTCCGGGTCTGTCTCTCTGCTGCTCCTGTGTGTCAGGACCCGGATGATAGTATTAATGCAGTAACCCGGGTTATCGCGTTAATGCAATCATCCGGGTCCCGGCACACAGGAGCAGAAGACGACAGACCGAGGGAGAAGCAGTCAGACACAGGAAGGTAAGGGGTGGGTGGGGGTGGAGGCCTGGATATGGGGGGTGATCCGAGGGGGGGGGGGCAGGCGGACAGCAGTCCTGCCCAGGGCCTGGCTCTGTCTCTCGGGGGCCCTGAAGAGTACTAGAAGAAATTGTGTTTTTCCAGTGTTTACCTAGTAAAATCGTCCTTTAATTTGTTTGCATTGATAATGTTCATTGATTAAAATCTAACATCAGAAGCTACCGCAATTGTTACAGAGACCAATAAAGAGGGAGAGATGCTAAGTGAATAGATTATAATGTATCCCTAGCCTACACCCTCAAGCAGTGGCAGTCAAACAAGCTTTGGCTCCCCCTCTCCCAGCCAGTTATGCAGTCCATGGTTTTTGTTTTTTTTAATAAGAATTTATATATGCTTTGATCTACAGTACCACTGTTCTCGGGGAAGAGAATTTATGACAATAAGATCCTCACACGCTCCTGCCCATGCCATTTCTATAGTATAAATGGCTGCCGTGGGTTCCAGCGAAAGTCTCACAAGACTACCACTGGAGGTTGTGTCAGCCATTTTGGGATTGGAGCCAGAACCAGCAGAGGTGGAGCCTGGATGGAAAATGGCCAGACTATACAAATCCAAGTGTAGATTATAAAACATTATAACTTATGTGCACAGCTTTACAATATATGACACTAACCAAAGTAACATTTTCTACTCACCAAGTAAAATCTATATCAACCCTTATTAATCTCTTTGGCACCAATATAAGACCAAATATGTACTTTTCTGTCAGACTTTTCATGACCTTCATGTGCAATATAGAATTCATGAAGATGGGATACAATTCTTTCTTTTATTTTTTTTTTCATTTGACAGCCCATTTGCAGACACTGTTTGTAAATTGAAATCCTGTCTTAATGCAGTTGTCACCTGGATGGCATTCAGCCGACTAACTTTAAACCTCTCAAAGACCAAGATTATGATTGTAAATCAATCATCTGCCCCCGACATCCCTCTATACTTGACATTCCAAGGTACTCAGCTTGTGATTACTCAGAGGATTTTTAGACTAGGTGTAGTTGTCACACTGACTATGAAAGAACAAGTCAAGGCTGTCATACAGTCATCTTTTTGAGCCTATGTATGTTGAGTAGATTAAAGCCCGTGACTCCCTCAGATGAGGTTAGGTCTGTTGTTCAAAGCCTGGTTCTATAGTGACTTGGGTCTCTCATAAGCATGCCTGAAATCTTTGCAACTGGTACAAAATCCCTCTGCATGATTAATTGTAGGGATCCCTCGACATCATCATATTTCTTTATACCTTACGGCATTACATTCGCAGCCTGTGCAGTTCCGCATTACATTTAAGATCTTAATATGAATTCAGAGAGCTTTCCAGTATGACACACTCCTTATTATATAAGTACTAGCCGTTGAGCCCGTAAAAACGGGCTGGTATTGGGGTTTTCCTTCCTTCCTTCCTTCCCTCCCCTCCCCTCCCCCCCCCCCCCCCCCGCGAGGTCGCCACCGCTACCGTTCCCCCCCCCCGGAGTCGCCGCCATCCCTCCACCTGGCCCGGGCCCTCTCTCTCTCCGCTACTAAACTTACACATCCATTCGCCGGAACGCAGCACGCACATCAGCTGAGCTGCCGTCGGCCCTTCCTTCTCTGCCTGTGTCCCGCCCTCCTGTGACGTAACGTCAGCGAGGGCGGGACACAGGCAGGGAAGGAAGGCTGACGGCAGCTCAGCTGATGTGCGTGCTGCGTTCCGGCGAATGGATGTGTAAGTTTAGTAGCGGAGAGAGGGCCCGGGCCGGGTGTGTGTGTGTGTGTGGGGGGGGGGGGGTAACGGTAGCGGCGACCTCGGGTGGGCGGGTGGGGGGGGAGCGGTATCAACCTCGGCGGCGCAGTTTCCCTCTCTGTCCCGCCCTCGTCATCACGTATTGACGCGGGGGCGGGACAGAGAGGGAAGTCTCTACTGCGCATTTGCGAGTGAGTCGGTCACTCGCCGTTTATATGTTTGATTGTACTGAAAACCTACTGCCCTGCCCGTGCCTTCAGATTAGGATGGCTGCAACAACAATCTATCCCATCCTTGGCAAACATTCATTTTTCAGAGACCAAGGACTGCTCATTTACAATTGTAGGCCCATTAGAACGGAACAAGCTGCCTATCTCAGGGGCCCTTTTACAAAGCTGCACCAATATGGTAATGTGGGCGCATGTATTGGATGTGCACTGGACCACTTCTCCACCATGACTGGAAAAAAAATGTTTTATTTATTTATTTATTAGGATTTATTTCCTGCCTTTTTGAAGGAATTCACTCAAGGCGGTGTACAGTAAGAATAGATCAAACATGAGCAGTAGGCAATTAGAGCAGTAAAAATATTTGAACAACAACACAAAGTATGGTATGGAATACTACTTGCAATGACAACACAATATGTACTAGAACATTATAATTGGTAGTGAAGGGTAAGGCTAAGTTGTAACATATAGATGAGTAAGAAAGTAGGAAGAATTAGAAAGTAAAGTGATTGATTTGAAGAAAGTTGCACATGAGGTCAGAGAGATGGTTAAATATTATCTCAGCTAGGGTAGGAGTGGATAAACATGTCCCGCTGCAGTATGTGCAGCCCGAGTCAATCCTTGTGTGTGTGAGTGAGACAAACAAGTTAGTTACTTCTTCCATTAAAGGCTTGGTTGAAGAGCCAAGCTTTCACCTGCTTCCTGAAGTACAGATAGTCTTGTGTTAAGCAGAGCCTTTCAGGCAATGCATTCCAGAGTGTGGGGGCTACTCCGGAGAAGGCTCCAGAGGGGGCCAGGAAATGGACATGCGGCAAACTTAAAACCAGCATGTGTCTATTTATGGCCTGAGCCCTTAATGACACCCATTGACTTAGTGGTAAGGGTTCACGCATTAACCACGCGGTAACCATCCAATGCACGCCAAATGCCGATTAGCACTGGGAACGCTCCCGCGGTAGAAAATAAAAAATCAATCATTTTCTACCGCGTGTTTTGAGCGCTTGCCAAATTCAGAATTACCACCAGGTGCACACATTAGCCAGGCGGTAATGCTGACTTGACGCATGGTGGATGCACTTAAGCCCTTCTGCGCCTTTGTAAAAGGGCCCTGTAAGATATATAACATACACTACAACATTTAAGAAACAACTCAAAACCTTTCTTTTTGTTCAGAGAGTTAGTACCATGATCAATTGTACTAACTTAATTGGACTTAAAATCATTGGTATGAAAGGCTTTGACATAAGCGACAACAGCTAGCTGGTTTTATCATTGTTTTGTTGTATCCATGTAACCTTATTAATTGTGGAAATTATGTATGTTATCTTGTACTGTGCCTAGTCCTAGGCAGAATAGAAATGTATAAATAAATAAATTAATTAACCCCCCTGTTTACTAAGCCGTGCTAGAGGCTGCCATGCAGCAATGCAGACACAGCCCATTCAAAGTGAATGGGATGTGTCGGCAGTGCACGTAAACAGGGGAGGGGTAAATAAGCAGATACCTGAAGTATGTTTTGTCTTGCTGTTGATTTGGCATTTATTAAAACTCATCTAACTGACAATTATGTTCATCTAAATGTTCGTAGTGTCCACAATTTATTTATTTTATTTACAATGATAAAACAAAAAGGAGGTAAAAACCCTCATGAAACCATGAGATATGGAGAAAAAAAGTGAGGAGAATGAATGAGGATACCAAATAATATGTTTATTCACATAAAAAATGACGAAATTCTCATAAAAAATGACCCGACACGGCCGTGTTTCGGCCCAAAGGCCTGCCTCAGGGGTCTTTAAAACCTCAGAGAGTGTGACTTGAAATATGTACTCCAAGGCAAATGATAAAACAAGATTCTCTTGGGTCTCCTCTCTTCTAAAAAGGTTTTTTTAAAAAAGAACGGAACAGGCTTGTTATACCTTTGTAGGCTGCAAAGCACCTTCCTTCCTGTCTCGCTTTCCCACCTGCTCTCGACACGTCATTCATTCTCCTCACTTTTTTTCTCCATATCTTTATTTTATTTACACCATGTATCACCTGTTTGAGCTAGTATCTACAATCAAATAATAATATACATCTAATACTAAGGGTCTCTTTTACTAAAGCTTAGCGTGTGCATAAAGTTCTTTTTAAAAACTTGTAAAGGGACAGATAGTTCCATAGTAATGTCCCATTCACGTGAAGAATAGAGGACATGAATTCTTCAAGCTTAATGGTATTAAATAAACGAATATCTAACAATGCCGAAGAAACTGATCACAGACCTCTTATAGGTTGATATAACCGCAAAGATGATGAAATAATTAGAGAACCCTTATTGTTCAGACCCTTAAAAGCCAGTAATAAAATCTTGTGTTGTATTCTCTTTTCTATCACGAGACAATGAAGTGTAAGCAACAAAGAAGAAATGTGTTCAACGCTAAAAGATCCAAAAATAATTGTGTAACAGAATTCAAAGCAATCTGTAACGAGTTCAGATAACATTTTAGTATTCCGTCAAAAAGACTGTTTCCACAAATACTCCCTTGGCAGATGAAATTGATATCATATGCATAAGTGTAGACGTTATCCCCCAGATTCTATATATGGCAACTAGAGTTGTGCGCCAAATTTAGGTGTACTCCTGTGATGTGGATGCAAATTAATTGGCTAACAAACCAAATAACATTAATTGGGTGCTAACAACCAATTATTGAAGTTAATTGGCATCCATTAAAATTTGTGCATGTGTCTGTGCATTATTTGGATTCAGATTTGGATTTATTAGTTTTAATCTGCCTTTGTCCAAGGCGACTTGCAAAAATATATACATAAAATCGTGTTCAGCGCTGCGTGCATCTGGTAGTGCTATACAAATACTAATAATAATAATAAAATCATGTAAACATCATAAAATCTTGTAAAAATACAATAACATGATACACAATTATACCAAACAATAACATTCAGGTCCTTTAGGTGATCCAAAGTAGCATCAGCAAATGCATAATATGCCAGGCCGAACATACTAAAAAGTAATATCCAGGCCCTTTAAGTAATCAATAAGGAAGCATCATTAGATGTATAATATTCCAGGCATAACAAATGTCTTTTCAGCTGGCATTTAAATGTCAGTGCATGTTGTTCATTTTTTAGATATCTCGGCAATTCATTCCACGTTGTTGGTTCAGTTAAAGAGAAAATTCCTCTTCTCGTTATGTCCAATGCACACAATTCAAAGCAAACAATACAAAATCACAAGACATCAGTGATCACAATCGGTGTGATGGAACGTACTTTTTCAATGCATGTGTCAAATATAAAGAGGATTTCTGATGCAAAACATTTATATGGCATCATTTGAAGAGCAACATGTGACCCATTGCCCGTATAGTTCATCTACATTCTCCTGGTGGAGATATATAGATGACTAGGAAAAAATGCCCGTTTCTGAGTGCAATGAAACGAGCGCTAGCAAGGGGCCCCCTCCCTCCGTCCCTCGGAGCTACTTACGTTACTTGTTCGGGGTTCGCGTTCGCCTCACGTTTCGGCCCTCGAGTGTTATAGCTCCGCCCTCGACGTCATGACATTTTGACACGAGGGCGGTGCAGACACTCCAGGGCACACCGGATATCTCGGGCGCCTCAACTTCTGTGGAGGCTTCAGAACGTTGGGGTTGCCTTTTATATAGAGAGATGTTTTATTGATATATAAAGGTACTCAGACATCACTACAGGAATTCATACAGTATTTCAATCATGTAGATAACAACATATCCTTTTCAAGTCATGTGGGGAGGGGGGGGCAGGAGGTTTGCTTTTTAGACATACATATCAGGTATGAGAAAGGCATATTTAAAACTAAAGCCTACAGGAAACCCTTGGATCGCAACGCATTGCTCCATTATGAGAGCTCTCACCCACGCATGTTAAAGAACAGTATACCGGTAGGACAATTCCTAAGAATACGCAGATTATGTTCAGAAAAGCAAGCCTTTTTGACACAAGCAGAGAAAATGAGGGGTAGGTTCCTACAGAGAGGATACCCTAGGAAAATGGTCCGCAAGGCATTTAAGAAAGCCAATAATATGCAGCGCACGTGGTTGCTGAATTCAAAAATTCACAGGAGGAAGGAAAACGCCTTACCTGTGTCCTTCCAAATGAACCAGGGACATTTGGGATCAGGGATATCATCAATAAACATTGGTCAATATTGGGGATCCTGGAAGGATTTGAGACGAGACCCAGGTTTGCGTATACCAGGGGACAAAACATAGGAGAGAGAGATTGATAAGCAGAGATAGTAGTCAGAACCTAGAGGGAGGCCATACTAAATGCAGGGGTTACGTATACTGCCAGTACGCGTGGGAAACAAAATGGGTATATATCCCTAACCAGACTAATAAAAAGTTTTTTCTGAAACATAAAACGGACTATAATTCAAATATGGTAATACTAGTGGAACCCATCCCGTTTCCTCAACAATGAAACGGACCCTAGAAAGGCTCTCTTGTAAGCGATTTTTTGTCTCTCCCATCCCATCCCATCCCCTCCCCTCCATATCCAGCGATTTTCCTCTTCCCTGCCCTCCCATCCATATCCCATGATTCTCTTCTCTCCTGTCCTCTCCTCCCATCCCATCCATGTCCATCGATTCTGCTCTGCCCTCCCCTCGATGTGCCGTGATTCTCTCTTCCTTTGTACCTCATCATTTTCTGGCTGGCCTGGATGGCTTTACTTCTGTTGGTAACATCCTGATGTCAGCTCGCCTCCAGCGTTCTCTTCCCTCTCACTGTTCCGCCCTCTGACGTCATTACGTTTTGATGCGAGGGCGGGGCAGTGAGGGGGAATGGAATGCTGGAGGCTGGCTGACATCATGAGATGTTACGAACCCAGGCAGCCAGACAGCGATGGAACATTGGAGGTGCAAATTATTATATAGGATATGCTATCACATGCCCTTGTGGCCTCTGGTACATAGGGCAAACGGTCAAAAAAGTAAAACATCGCCTGGCTCAACATCTGAGTAACATTTGTTTATCCACAATTGACACCCCGTTAGTGGAGCACTGGGTAACTCAAAATCATGAAATATCTGATCTGCGTTTTGTGGTCTTAGTACAATTCGAGATCACTAAGGGGAGCAACATCCTGCACAAAATGATGCTCAAGGAGCAATGGATGATATATGAATGGCATACGGTGATCTCCTCTGGACTTAATAAGAAAGTGGAATGGACGGGGATATGAGTTCGGCATTTCACATAGCTGGGTCTATCCACCAGATATAAGGAGAGCGCATGCGCTGGCGTTTTTCAGCAGCGGCGCCATTGTTCCAGGACACCTGTAGGAGGTCGATCCTGTGGAAGCAGCTGGACAAGTTAAAAAGAGGTAGAACTTTTATTGTTTACATTTTGTAGGTAGAAGGGAGTAATGAGCAAAAGAATGGGATACATCTATAGTTCTTGTGCATTTATTCATAGTTAAACCCCTGAAGACGCGGCAAGGTGAAACGTATCAATTGTATAGGGTTTGACGAGCTTAAGGCGCTGTCTAATTGATAAACTAAGAAGGGGATCTGAGCTGGAGTATGCCACACTTTATTGAATCCCATGGAAATATTAAGGGAGAAGTACGATACAGCACGATTTAGTGTGAGGAGGAGAATATTGGGCGATTTATAAGGACAATTGGAACACCAAGATCAGATAGATTTTGCAATAGATCTATCAGATAGATTTTGCAATATCGCTGAAGGAAATACAGCAAGCTGGAAAACGCAGCAACCCTTGTAAAAAGGAGAGTGATGCCACAGACTGATAAAAATGTAAATATAAGACTGTAACAGATAAATAGGAAACCGTATATTGCAAAGAAATGATGTATTAAATGGAAAATTAGAATTAGTGTATTGCACAGTTTCCAAGTGTGTAGTGGTGGAAACAGAGAAGAGAGAGTGAATGGTGATAGGTATATATGCACACTTATGGATGGAATGCATGGGAACTATATAAATAATGTAAAAGTAGATTTTATTTGCATTGTGATATAAACATTGCTGTGAAGGTGAATCTAATCATACACAATGTGCAGGGTAAGAAAATTTGGCAGAAGAGGGGAAAGACCTCAGAAAGGTGACAGACAGCAAGACTGCTGAAACCCTTCTCAAAGGAGTCACCATAATTTCTTTAATCATTGGTCTTATCCCCCAACTCCTCCCTTTATGTTGAAATATTTTTTCAAAAGATTTTTTGTAGAAATTATGCTATGTGTAACAAACATCAAAAGACAAAAACCACTTAGCTAATAGCAGTGTCTTGAACGGGCATCCCCATCCAACGGACCCATTTCACCGATGGGCTTCTTCAGGGGATAAGGACGCCGAGCCGAGGATCACTGCGACAGTGAATAGTCATTAAGTCGTTCAAGTTGTCGGCCTAACTGTCGGCTCGAAGCACAACTGCTGCACAACTGCTTCGAGCCGACAATTAGGCCGACAACTTGAATGACTTAATGACTATCCACTGTAGCAGTAATCCTCAGCTCGGTGTCCTTATCCCCTGAAGAAGCCCATCGGTGAAACGGGTCTATTGGGTGGGGATGCCCGTTCAAGCCATTGACCTAGTGGTAAGGTCTCATGCGGTAACTGGGTGGTAATGGTCTACGTACTGTAAGCATTTATAGGATGAAAACTCTTCTGGGCAAAGCTACCCAATGAGCAATTCCCAGGTTCCGTTTACAGGAGTCTGGCTAAACCAATTTCCTAGCTCTGTCCAGGGGTTATATATTATAAAGGAACCTGGCTGTTCTGGGCCTACACCAGAACTTTTCTTCTGTTAGAGAGAACTGGAATAAAAGTAAAGTCACTGCTGTGAAATATATTAATTTATTATATAGGTAAGAAAATAGAATAATACACCCTACACTACAGCTCAGCTGTACAATTGTAGCTCCCAATGCTGATAAGCAACTGTAGAATGTATTGTCTAACTAAAACACTGATATCACTGGTTACTAGGTTATTACACAATCCTGATTAGTAATACTGACTAGGTCATGAAGTAATACAGTTAGCAGCACATCTTCCTGATCACAAAGTTCTGACTAACCCGCCTTTGCTGAGGTAAGAACCCACTAGCTAATCCTCGACTATAGGAAATAAATCTCTGTAATCCTCACCGAGCCGACTCTAGGTGGTCTCTCAGATGAAGTGGACACAGGTTTTTCCTTTTAGACTCCAGCTGTTTTCCACAGCGAGTCCCCATCTTAGGAAACAACACAGGCTCTCTGCAGCATGCAGGATTACAGTCTCTCTGGCCGGTAGAGCTGAACCAACAGGTACTTTCTTCAGATGGTCAGTTCACAAGGTTGTGGACCACTTCAGGTCTCGCTGGTCTTCTTTTCAGCTACCCTTCTTCCAGTAGAACCAGACAAATTCTCCCTTTCTTCTTTTCTTTCTTCTTCTGTCTGTCCTCTCTGTACTTCTCTTTCTGGTTTTCTCTCTCTGGCCCCTGATTCCCAGGTGACCAGACAGCAACCAATCAGGATCTTGTCCAGCTCCTTCCCTGAGCAAGAAAAACCTTTTTTTTTTGATCTTCCAGTTGTTACATTGTGGTATGCATTCCTGTCTCTCATCAGACTCGCTGGCACCATGGCCTTACCCCCTGTAGCTCATCAGGGAGGTGCAAGGGTCAGGTAGCCCACTGCACATCCTTTTTTCCAGACCTGCCAGTTATTTACCACAAGCAGAGCTCTGGTACAAACAGAAAGTTGAATCTGCTTGGTCACTGAAGTGCAGGGTCTTAGTTCACAGACTCCATCTTGACATAGTTGTATACACAGTACGTTAAGTGCCACTTGACGCGCAAAGCTGCCGTGCGTCAGAAAAAATATTTTTCAGACACGTGTAGTGGACGCGCGCCAAAATTAAATGGACTTGGGGAAAATCCACTATTTCGGGATAAGCAGTATAAAATGTTTTGTACTTTTTTGGGATCTTGCCAGGTATTTGTGACCTGGATTGGCCACTGTTGGAAACAGGATGCTGGGCTCGATGGACCTTTGGTCTTTCCCAGTATGGCAATACTTATGTACTTATGTGCTTATGGAGAGGACTTTCTTGGACATCATTGCTTCTGAGTGCTATCAACTATGCTGCACTATACCATCTGATCAACCACATTTTAAAGAACCCTGAAACCCTCAGGAACTGACCCCTGCACAAGCCACTACACAAATTGATTTTGTTAGGTAAGAAGGAAAAACAGCAATTTGATGTACACAGAACAGACTGGTTTCATCCGTTTTCTTGAGTTTGTCAGAACGAGTTATAAAAAATTAATTTCTGCACAGCTGGAAAAAAGTACTTTTTCTGCTTTATTTTTTTCAAGGGCAGATTTGAGCATTGTGAGTTTTCCCAGACATCAGTTCTTTGCAGATCCCAAGGGTATGTTGTCTGCATGTGGAGACCAAGATTTCTGGATTAATAAAGACAACAAGTGCTGTGGTCTCCCACTGTTAACAAGGTGAAATCTGTTCTTTCCTTCAATTCTCTCCTGTTATTAAAAATGAAATTCTCATCAGTCAGTTCTCAAAAATGACCTTGTAAAGACGGAACTGTTTTTCATTCCATGTTATTAATATCCAGTCCTGGAGGAATCCTCTGCAAATTGGAGAAATGTAACGGTCCATTCCTACAAGACCTTTAAGAATGAATGCGCCTTAAGTGATGGTGCCAAGGCCAACCTTATTCAAACTTCCTGGAGATAGTTGCAGCTGCAATTTATCATGGACCCCAAGAACAATGGTTAGAGTATTCTCCAGGGTTACCTTGTCACTGATGATAAGCCGTTGTCATATATCTTCCTAGTAATCCTTGTTTAGTGACTGGACAGGATCATATGATGGCAAAAATACTTAGTATATAGGACCCTATGGGCCTTTTTGCTAAGCCATGTACTACTACTACTTAACATTTCTAGAGTGCTACTAGGGTTACGCAGCGCTGTACAGTAAGCGTCTACGTGCACCCAACGTGCGCCGAAATGGAGTTACTGCCCGGTTACCGCATGGCTCTTGTGTTAATTTCATTTCTGGCACGTGTCTGATACGCACGGCCGAAAATAATTTTTATTCTTGGATGTGCGTATCGGACGCACGCCAAGTGGCATTTGACACGCGTAGGTCATTAATGCCCAGTTACCATGTGAAACTTTACCGCTAGGTCAATGGCTGGTGGTAAGGTCGCAGACCCAAAATGGACGCGTGGCAATTTTGATTTTGCTGCACATCCATTTTTGGCAAAAATAAATAAAAGGCCTTTTTTACAGGCGTGCTGAAAAATGGATCGGCGTGTGCCCAAATCCCACACCTACACTACCAGAAGCTGTTTTTCAACGTATCTTAGTAAAAGGACCCCTATATTAAGGATGTTCATAGACAAAATTTTGTTTTGATTTAATTTTTTATATTTTGTTGAATTTTTTCATGTATTTCATTTTGTTTCAATTCACCTATGCACATACTTTGGGTTTTATTTTCATTTCATTTAATTTATTGAAATTTTAAGCCATAACATATTGAGGCAATGTACAATCAGAAATACCTACCATTACATGCATGTAAGTCAATTGTAGGCACAAAACTGGGCCCAGTATTCAGATCACGGGAGGTAGACGGGCTGCCTCCCGCAGTCGGTACCTGGATAGTCACTGCCGGGCGATTTCCAGTGACCAGCATTAGATTTTAATTTTTGGACGTGCGTATCGGATGCACGCCAATTGGCATTTGACATGCGTAGGTCATTAACGCACTCACCGTTAAGGACTGCAAACTTTCAATCTCAAACAGCCTGAGAATCCTTGGAGTTCTGTTGGATAACCATTTACGCCTGGACAATCAAGTGCATATCATCACAAAGAGAATGTTCTATGCAATGTGGAGGCTGAAGCGTATCAGGCATTTCATACCACGGGATCTTTTCCGTACCCTTGTTCAGTGGCTGGTCCTATCCCATATATACTATTGCAGCGGGATCTATGCCGGTTGCCAGGACTTTATTCTGAAAAGGCTTCAGACGGCTCAGAACACGGCTGCAAGACTTATCCTGGAGAAATCTCGCTTTGTTCCTGCTCAGCCGCTCCATTTTCAGTTACAATGGTTGCCTGTCAAAGACCTTACTACATTTAAAATCTGTTCACTTACACACAAGATAATATATGGAGAAGCCCCTGAATACATGCTTAACCTAATCGATCTGCCATCTAGAAATGCCCTGAGATCTGCAAGGACCTACCTCAATCTTCATTACCCCACCTGTAGGCACGTAAAATACAAGACTCTTTATGCTTCCTCCTTCCCCTACATCTGTCCACAGTACTGGAATGTTCTGCCAAGACAGCTTAAGGAGCTCATCGACCATCAACAGTTCTACTACTACTACTTAACATTTCTAAAGCGCTACTAGGGTTTCGCAGCGCTGTACAATTTAACATGGAAGGACAGTCCCTGCTCAAGGAGCTTACAATCTAAAACACAAATGTACAGTCAATCTGATAGGTCAGACAGATTGGGGCAGCCTATATGTTCGAAAGGTTAGGTTCCGAAAGCAGCATTGAAGAGGTGAGCTTTAAGCAAGGATTTGAAGATGGGTAGGGAGAGGGCTTGGCGTAGGGGTTCAGGAAGATTGTTCCAGGCATAGGGTGAGGCAAGGCAAAATGGGCGGAGCCTGGAGTTGGCAGTGGTGGAGAAGGGTACTGAGAGGAGGGATTTGTCATGTGAGCGGAGGTTACGGGCAGGAACGTAGGGGGAGATGAGGTTAGAGAGGTAGTGAGGAGCAGCAGACTGAGTGCATTTGTAAGTAAGGAGGAGAAGCTTGAATTGTATGCGGTATCTGACTGGAAGCCAGTGAAGTGACCTGAGGAGAGGGGTGATATGAGAATAACGGTTTTGGCTGAATATAAGATGTGCGGCAGAGTTCTGAACGGATTGAAGGGGGGATAGATGGCTGTGTGGGAGGCCAGTGAGGAGTAGGTTGCAGTAGTCGAGGCGAGAGGTAATGAGAGCGTGGACGAGAGTTCAAGTGGTGTGCTCAGTGAGGAAAGGGTTAATTTTGTTGATGTTGAAGAGGAAGAAGCGACAGGTTTTGGCAGTCTGCTGGATATGTGCAGAGAAGGAAAGGGAGGAGTCGAAGATGACTCCGAGGTTGCGGGCAGATGAGACGGGGAGGATGAGGGTGTTATCAACTGACATAGAGAGTGGAGGAAGAGGAGAAGTGGGTTTAGGTGGAAAGACGAGGAACTCGGTCTTGGACATGTTCAGCTTCAGGTGGCGGTTGGACATCCAGGCAGCAATGTCGGATAGGCAGGCCAATACCTTGGCCTGGGTCTCTGCGGTGATGTCTGGTGTGGAGAGATAGAGCTGGGTGTCATCAGCATAAAGATGATACTGGAAACCATGAGATGAGATCAGTGAGCCTAGGGAAGAGGTGTAGATAGAGAAGAGAAGGGGTCCAAGGACAGATCCCTGGGGAACTCCAACAGATAGCGGGCTGGGAGTGGAGGAAGATCCATGAGAGTATACCCTGAAGGTGCGGTGGGAGAGATAGGAGGAGAAACAGGAGAGGATAGAGCCCTGGAACCCAAATGAGGCCAGAGTGGCAAGAAGTAAATCGTGATTGACAGTGTCAAAAACGGCTGAAAGATCGAGGAGGATGAGGATGGAGTAATGGCCTCTGGATTTGGCCAGGAGCAGGTTATTGCAGACTTTAGAGAGTACTGTTTCTGTCGAGTGGAGAGGGTGAAAGCCGGATTGGAGTGGATCGAGGATGGCATGAGAGGAGAGAAAATCGAGGCAGCGGCTGTGAACGTCGTGCTCAAGAAGTCCTTAAAAACCTTCTTATTCGCCAAGGCTTATTCCCCTAGCTCCTCCATTGTTTAACCTCCCTCACATGTTGGCTCTTCACCCCTGTCATTTACCCATGTCATTCCGTGTTCCTTCCCCTCCTGTCACATTCTGTTTCTGTACCATCTCTGTTTGCATTGTATCCTTTTGACTTACTATAAGCCACATTGCGCCTGCTTATGTGGGAAAATGTGGGGTAAAAATACACCAAATAAATAAAATATCCGGGTGTATTTTGGCTGGTTTAGATTTAAGCGGCCAAGCCAATAGACTGCACTGGAAGGTTAAGTTTAAACCAGCCAAAGATATACCTGCTATTTTGGTGATCAGATTTGGCTGCCAAACTTAGCTGGTGATGCGCTGAATATCGGCAGATAGTCGGTTATATCGTGTGATATAACCGGTTATCTGCTAGACACTAACCGGCAATATTCAGTGGAAGATAACCAACTATCTCCTGCTAAATATTGCTGGTTAGCCAGCAAAGTGCAGTTTAACCGGCCAGGAGCAGTTTCTGGACGGTTAAATGGTTTAAAATATTGGGCAGATTGAATTTAGAGACCTCCTCAGAAAAACTTCGGCGTCCCTTTCGATTATGCCCCTCTTTGAGAGTCACAGGGAGAGTGATTGGAAGGTCCCCAGGTGGGAGAAGGCCCAGCCCATGGGGAGTGGTTTTGAAATAGAATGCAATGCAGGGGAAGAGTTACCCTGGGAGACAATGATAAGGCGAGAGAGGAGTTATCCATGGTTTAAAAGCTGGAATTATGCCCAAAAGGGGATATTTGGTTACCTGAGAGTCCCCTGTCAAGAGACCAGGAGGAGCAAATGGGAATCCTAAGTGAGGAGCGTGACTTCTGGCTATAGGGGTGGGGGGTTGTGACTCCTGAAACAGCAACTGTTCAAGTGTGTGTGAGCCATGGGTGGGCGTAGGAGAGACCCAGCCTGAGAGCGAAGGGATTGGAGAGAGGGAGAGCTTGGTCCCAGGACCAGGGTGGATCCAGAGGGGGGCGGGAAGAGGGTCAGAACAGAGAAGGGTCTGATTCTGCAGAAAACTGAGTTTGGGCTGAGAGGAGGATAAACAGCTAGGGTTAGGGGAACAACACTGCCCACAGGATAGGCATGAACAGCAGAACTGTATATATGTACATACTCTCTATCTGAAATCTACCCTTGTACATAAACCTGAGAGGATCAAGTGATATGGGAGTTCCCCAGAGGGTTTACAAGGAGTTGGATCATAAGGAACTGTTGATGCTGCTGCTGTTGCAGAATTGGAGAATAAAGGTTTGAGTTTTACATAGACTGTTGACTGAACTGTACTTACTGAGGCCCAAGAGAACGCGAGTGTCTCCCAACCCCCCCAGATCACAATTCCAGAACTTCAGCCCACTCACAGATAGTCATGAGTGTGTTCTGAATTAAGAGAAGAGTGGTGTACCTGTGTGTGACAGATGGTGAAATTGTCCCTATGAGCCTGGGTCAGGAACATAGCCTAGCCTAGGGGCAAGATCCGGGCTACACTGGGTTATCCTAGTATTCTATAACAGAACCTGGGCTCCCAGGTCCATTCTAGGATAGGCACCCAGCAAACATCCTCAGGACACCTGAATGGAGGCAACCAGTTGTAGAATTACACCCATAAAACATCAACAATTTAGGGTATTTGTTATGCCATCAATATTCTGATTTCTTCTCACCTTTTGATCACAATAGTCCCCTTTATGCATAGGCAACTCATATTCAAAACCATTTAACCAGCCAGGAACAGCACCTGGCTGGGTAAATGGTATTTAGTTGGCTATGCACTAATATTCAGCATGAGACAGCCGGCTATCTCGGCTGAATAGTAATGATTAGCGGCTAGCAAGATGACTGGCTATGTTGTGTGACATGGTTGGTCAGTGCCGATATTCAGCGTATGGCTGGCTATGTTTGGCGGCCAAGTAGGGCTGCGTCGATAGGTGGAATATCTTTCGCCTGTTCCAACTTAACTGGCCAGCACTGAATATCGGCTTGTTCGGTTAAGTTTGAACTGGCCAAAAATCAGCAGTGACTGTGGGAGTTAGCCGGGCTAACTCCCTCCCAGGGTCTGAACAACGGGCCTATGGTGATTAAACAGCAATTTATTTATTTATATTTACCCCACAGATTTTTATGTACATTTCTATTTTCTAATTTTCAATTCATTTATCTTTGTCTTTTCATTCTTGTAAACTACTTACATTAACAAGGAAGGAAAAAAAAATGAACTAGGCCTGACAATTTATTCTTTCCCTGATTTGTGGTGAACCATCTACTTCCAATCCTGCTGTTATCTCTGATTATCTGCCTCCTATGGTAGGGGGTAATCATTAACTTTATAAAACAGATCATTTCAATTAATCATGAGGTGTTACACGCACACTGAAATATGTGGAGACAAGTAAGGTTAGGCCGTGTCCTTGACTCAATTTAATCCCATCTATAACTGCCTGCTTTAATTCTTTTCAGTTATGGCCTTGTGGTCTTAACTGAAAAGAACTTTTATTTTGTTGTTTGTCTTGATAATTTGGAAGAGTCAAAGATCTGACTATCCGTAATGAGGTCAGTTTTCAGTGGTGTGGCTGCTGTGTAACTTTAGACAGGTGAGGACTTTGGTTAAAGTCATGTATTTTCAGCAGTGTAAAATGTATATGTACTGCCATTGAAATGTATGTATAACTTTAAATGCATTCCTTATCTGTTTAAAGTTATACCTGCTATTTACCCATCACTACTTACAGCTTGAACTTTGCAGCGGAATACATAGGGCCCGACAATGCAAAACAACTTAATGTTTAAATTGCCTGTCTGGGGCTAACCGGGCATTTTCAGCAGCACTTGACTAGATAGTGCTGCTGAAAATACCCAATTAGCCCCCAAGCTAGGGTTACCATATTTTGTCCCCCAAAAAGGAGGACACATGCCCTGCCCCCAACACACACCCACCACGTCCCCTTTCACGCCCTTGCTCATTTTCCCCTCCCCCGTCACACACCCCGTCACTCCCCCTCCCCTTACCTTACTACTGCCCTTGGTGGTGTAGTGACCTCTTCGGGGCAGGAAAGAGACCCCTCTTTCCTACCCAGAGCGCTGCCCTGCATGCATCCTTCCTGTTGCTGATATCGGTGCCGATTCAAAATGGTCGCCAAGAGTTGAAGTCTCGCGAGGTCACTTCAACTCTCGGCGGCCATTTTGAATCGGCGCCGAGATCAGGAACAGGAAGGAGGCATGCAGGCAGCACTCCGGGCAGGAAAGAGGGGGCTCTTTCCTGCCCAGAAGGCGGAAGAGGTCACTAGACCAACAGGGCAGTAGTAAGTAAGGGGAAGGGAAGCTAGCAATCTGCCCATTTGTCCAGAAATCCGGACAAACGGGCAGATTGGCAAAACCCGCCCGGTTGCCCGGACATGTCCTCAAAAAGAGGACATGTCTGGGTAAATCCGGACATATGGTAACCCTACCCCAAGCCGAAACCAACTATTTCAGGGGCGTTCCAGGGGTGGAGTCAGCATTTAGCCGGCTAAGTGCTGAGTTTCAGCACCTAACCAGCTAAGGGGCCCTTATACTAAGCCACATAGGAATGTACGCACGTCCTATGCGCATCAGTTTTGAACTACCGCCCGGCTACCACATGGCCTGAGCGGTAATTTCATTTTTTACGTGCATCCACTACGCGTGACAGAAATTTTCCTGTGCACAGCGCTAACTAGACAGTAATCGGCATTGTATGTGTGCTGACAATTACTGCCCAGTTAACACATGAGACCTTACCGCTAAGTCAATGGGTGGCAGTATGGTGTCAGGCCCAAAATGGACGTGCGGCCATTTTCATTTTGACGCAAGTCCATTTTGGGCCAAATAAAAGTCCCTTTTTGCAGGTACACTGAAAAATAGGCCTGTGCGCATCCAATACACGCGTCTACACCAGCGTAGGTCATTTTCTGGTGCACCTTAGTAAAAGGACCCCTACAATATCTGCAAAAAATGCAGTTTTATCGTTATGCTGTTCTTCATAGCCAGTTAAGTACTGGGTATTACATTTAACTGGTTCTGTTTTTGCTGGCTCCATATACCTGGAAATTCATTGCCAGATCCTGGACATGACCAACATTGAATTTCCGGATATTAATACCAGCGGCAGTCAGCAAAACGCTGATCACCGCCGGCTGAATATTGGGCCTATAATTTTTTAGCCCAAAGCTATATATTTCTTAAATGCGTATCTTTGTCGCTAATGGCACATTAAGAGGTGGGAGCATTTGGGTCTCCCGATAAATGAAAAGCCGCCATATTGCTCATTGAGCTACTGAGGTCCTTTAGTTCTGCTAGAGAAGACAGAGAGCCGAAGGTTAAGAGAATTTTTAAAGTGGACTGTAATTGACAATATTAATGACACAAGGAAAATATCTTAAAGTGAATATCAAAACAGAAGAATGTATGGCACTGGGCAATTGTTGATGTGATTAGATATAGCTATACGGCCTCCGCCTTTTGGAAATGAAGTTAAAAGCAAAGTGAGTCCAACTGAGGGATTTATCTTTGTCACTTTGCAAGTAAAACAGAGTGATTGGAAAAAAAATGGAACTCATATATTTTACCTCATAACATGAGTTACTGTGAACCTATTTAAGTCAAATTTTCAGTAATCGTGAAGAAATGTATTGAAAATAACACACCATACCTTATAAAACAGAAGAGTCAAAAATTAGAACAAAACATAACAGTTGCCCAGCGTACATTTTAGGGCTGATATTCAGACTGCAGGAATTAGCCAGGTTGACTCCCAAAGTCAGCACTGAGCCTGGATGTCGGGCCATTTCCAGTGACCGGCATTAAATATCCAGGTGTTGTTTGGCCAGTTTCAACTTTACCAGCCAAGACGATATTCAACGCTGGCTGGTTACGTTTAAACTGGTCAAAGTTATACCTGCTATTTCAGCAGCCTAACTTGACTGCCAAACTTAGCTGGCAATGTGCTGAATATTAGCAGACAGCCGGTTATATTACGCAATATAACTGGTTATCTGCTAACTAGCAATATTCAGTTGGAGATAACTGGAGATCTCCCGCTGCATATTGCTGATAGCCAGTTAAGTGCCATTTAACCAGCCAAGAATGGCTTCTGGCCGGTTAAATGGTTTTAAATATCGGGCGGTTAGCAAACACTTGTGACCTTTTCAGATTACCAACAAAATATGCACGACCTAACAAACTTCCGGAAATCATTAAAAACCAATTTGTTCAAAAAGGCATACCATAACGATCCAACCTAATCACCTGAACCCTGCAATACAATGAAACTTATACCAGAACTGGACAAAACTTAACTCTTTCTCCTTGTCTACCTAATTTACTCTCATCACTCATGAACTTTAACGCAATACCACTCTGTACTTCTCATACCGGAATTGGTGATCGCCATCATGGTACTATGTAAGCCACACTGAGCCTGCAAATAGGTGGGAAAATGTGGGATACAAATGCAACAAATAAATAAATAAAATCACGAGTAAGATATCAAATGTCCCACCAACACAATTCTATAAAAACAGTATTCCTCAACGAGCAAATAGGAGGAAATATTTTTTCACTCAACAAATAGTTAAGCTCTGGAACTCTTTGCCGGAGGATGTGGTAACAGTGGTTAGCGTATCTGGGTTTAAAAAAAATGTTTGGACAAGTTCCTGGAGGAAAAGTGCATAGTCTGCTTTTGGGCGGACATTGGGAAGCCACTGCTTGCCCTGGGATTTGTAGCAATGAATGTTGCTACTATTTGGGAATCTGGAATGTTGCTACTGTTTGAGTTTCTCTCAGGTACTTGTGACCTGGATTGGCCACTGGTGGAAACAGGATACTGGGCTATATGGACCATTGGTCTGACCCAGTATGGCTATTCTTGTGTTCTAAATATGGAGCTACTCCTGCAAAATAAGGTTAATTTCAGTCACAGAATTTGTTCAAAACGTCCTCCCTGAGCAGACACAAAAGTGTGAAGACTTGCATGGCACTGTCTTATTGCAGCATTAATCACACACTGATCAAGTTCTTCCCGTGCAGTCACTACATTTCTGATGTTCTGTTGTACCAAGTTACATCCATTATTATAGGAGCCTTGGATGGAATTACCCCAGGGCTGTACAAATTCTTACAAAACCTTGCAATTTCAGATTTGACTATAATGAACTTACAAAAAAAAAACAGAACAGTTTAGCTGGGTTCAAACTATATTTTGCAGTAATACCTGGATAATGCCTGAGCTTCTGGGTGAAGCTCAAATTTTCGGCCGATACCAGACAAATGTTTGTTTGTGTTATGCACTATGGACTAGATTCTGTAAATGACACCCAAAGATAAGCACTAAAATGATGCGCAGTAAGCTAGTATTCTTTAAAGACTGTCTTTGCAAAATAGCCTTTACAGTATACTAGATTTGAACAATTTTGCACCTAACTTTGGGTGGGAACATTTTTGTCTGCCAAAGACTGCTGTACATGCTCATGCCAAACTAATGTCAGATAGATGTGCAAATATGGGTATTGTATAATATTGTGCTTAATTTCTGGGAGTGCCCCATGGCCACACCCCCTTTGACATTGCTTGCTATGAAATTTAGGTGTGCATATTAGTGAATAGGGCATAGGACAGATCCTTGCACAACTCCTAATTTCTCACAAGTGCTTGTTAATGACAATAATAATTATTATTTTTTGTTACATTTGTACCCTGTGCTTTCCCACTCATGGCAGGCTCAATGCAGCTTACATATTGTATACAGGTACTTTTTTGTACCTGGGGCAATGGAGGGTTAAGTGACTTGCCCAGAGTCACAAGGAGCTGCCTGTGCCTGAAGTGGGAATCGAATTATCACCTAATTATCTAATTAGTTTGCACACGGATCTGTTATCTGTGCTCAAAATTGCAAGCCCAACTTTGGGTGACCTATACAGAATCTGGGGGTATGTAATCATCCAAGTAACAAAAAGTCACGGGAATCACTCCGCTGAGTTATAGATAATAACAACTTGGAAACAGCGAGTGTTGAAAAACAATTGTGAAACAGTCAATGAGAAACAGGGGAGGACAGGACCTCAGACCACTGCCACCTTTTTAATCAATAAAATGATATTCATGTGGCCATAATCATGTAATCACTGGTCCTCTACCTACCTCCTTAGTGGGGTTTAAATGCCCAGGGGTTTGTGGGTAATCTTGGCGCACATTTCCTTGGCGGCTTTACTGGCTTGCCCGGTAAGCTTCATTAGAGCTGTTCATTTAGTTCTTAAGTTGTTTGTAGATTGTTGTGAGACATGTAAGATATTGAATGTTTGTTGTATGCTTGTTTTTTAGATATTTACCACAGTTTGGTGTTGCAGGGAGCTCTTCCCCTGACGAAGCCCCAGGTGGTGAAACGGGACCGTCGGGGAGCCCCGGTTTGGAGCAGCAACAAGCTAAGTAGCTGTGGTGTTTAATATCTGTTAAAGACATGCGATAGGTAGCACCGTCATAGAGTAACAGCACACAAACGAACATGGAGAGAGGAGGTAGGTAGAGGACCAGTGATTACATGATTATGGCCACACGAATATCATTTTATTGATTAAAAAAGTGGCACTGGTCTGAGGTCCTCTCCTCCCCTGTTTCTCATTGACTGTTTCACAGTTGTTTTTCAACACTCGCTGTTTCCAAGTTGGTATGTAATCATCATCATAATTATAATGGAGATGAGGAGTGGCCTAATGGTTAGTGCAGTGGGCTGCAGACCTAGGGAATTGGGTTCAATTCCTGCTGCCGCCTGATGGTCGGCAATAGGCTGAGGTCCTGGGGAACCAGATTCAATGCCCTCTGCAGCTCCATATGACCCTGGGCAAGTCACTTAACCCTCTGCTGCCCCAGGAACAACAGTAGTACAATGTACTACTTAGATTGTGAGCCCAGTAAATCCGATTGATTCACCTGGACCCTAGTGTAGTTTTACTGTGAGGCAAGTGGTTATCAGTACATCTCAATTTCTACAGGTGGAGACCAAAACATCAGCATTAAATAAATAAAGTTCTAATTTTCCAGCTAGGAAAGACACCAGATCCTGACCATTTTACAACAGAACAAATAAAAGATGCTGACTGCATCATAATTCATGCTGCTAATACAATTTGTCAAAAGGTGCTAGGGAACAGGAAAGGAGAGGTGTTAAACTTACTTTTAGAAATCCATCTAGCTCGCACAGAAATACTGAATGAGCATTTAGGGCATTTATGCGTTAGTCATGACTGAAACAGGTCTAGACCAAAACATTTAACGTTTAGCCCTGGACGTTTTTGCTTTGTTCCGTTTTGGCAGAAAAATGCCCCAAGTTGTGGAAACACCCAAATCCCACCCCCAACATGCCCCTGACACACCCTCTTGTGATCCGGATGCACGGCAGATGAACTGCATAGAAAAATGTTTCAAAAATAGGAATGTTTTTCTGTTTTGAAAATGAGCACCAAAAGTCATCTACTATTAAACCCTCACAAAAAGCAGCATCTGACAGCTAGCATTCAATTTACAAAGAGTGATGGTCTATGAAAATGCTTTAGTCATTCTGTTGCCTCAGTCATTTAGTTTTTATGCACATTTTTGTTATTTCCTTCCTCTAATTGATACGCAATGGAAAATGAGCTGGTGTTAGGTCACGGGGATATAACCAGGCTTGTAAAGATGGAGAAAATTCAATTTCCTTTCAATCTCTCTTCTCCATCTACAAAGATCAGTTACACATGAAAAAACCCTATGCTTCCCAATTGTAAACCTGATGAAGTTTTAAGTGCCAAGGGGGGGGGGGGGGGGGGGGGGAGTAGGAGTCAGTGACACAGCCTAGGGGACAAACAGCTGCTTTCTGTGAACCTTGGGTAATTCTTACCCTGTCCCCCTTCCATTTGGTAATAACCACAAATTGCTTCCCTCCTCCCCACTTTTTAGAAGATTACATGCTGTCTAGGTGCCATTAGATACTATCAGACCACCCAGATGCTGAGTGCTTCTATGCTCATGGTATTAAACCGTACAAAGCAAAAGTGGAATTCACTAAAATGCAAATGTTCAAGACTTTGAATGAATATAACCAGTCCAATGGTAGTAATGCCCATCAAGTTTATTCATCCGTAGTTGGTAAAACCTCAGTCCAATAACTACTACTACTTATCATTTCTATAGCGCTACTAGACGTACGCAGCGCTGTACACTTGAACATGAAGAGACAGTCCCTGCTCGACAGAGCTTACAATCTAATTAGGACAGACAAACAAGACAAACAATAAAGGAATAAGACTCTTTATTGGACTGAGGTTTTACCAACTATGGATGAATAAACTTGATGGACATTACTACCATTGGATTGGTTATATTCATTCACAGTCTTGAACATTTGCATTCTGGTAAATTCCACATTTATTTATTTTGTTTGTTACATTTGTACCCCACATTTTCCCACCTATTTGCAGGCTCAATGTGGCTTACATAGTACTGTAGAGGCTGTTGCCAATTCGGTTAATAACAGATACAGCGTGATATTGTGATCATATGAGGTAGGTTGTTTTCGGTTAATAACAGATACAGAGTGATATTGTGATCGTATGAGGTAGGTTTGGTCAGGTAGCAGGGTCAAAAGAGGTGAAGATTATAAATTGTCCAGTACGATCATCGGTTATGATATGTTGCTGGGTGCTGTGATTTATGTTGGATCGTTGGGATATGCTTTTTTGAATAGGTGAGTCTTGAGTGATTTCCTAAAGTTGAAGTGGTCATGGATTGATCTCACTGTGGTTGGGAGTCCGTTCCATAGTTGTGCGCTTATGTAGGAGAAGTTGGATGCGTGGTTGTTTTGTATTTTAGTCTTTTACAGTTTGGATAATGTAGGTTTAGGTATGATCTTGATGATCTGGATCTGGATCTGTTTCTGGTTGGTAGATCAATTAGGTCTATCATGTAAGCTGGTACTACGCCGTAGATGATTCTTTTGCTTTGTTTGTCTTTTGACGTTCTGTAGAAGATTGTTGTTGTTGTTTTCCTTTTTTTTTTTTTTTTATTAAACTGTACAGCACACCGGTATCCTATTTGGATAAAAGGAGTTTGATAAGTCCTGATTTCCTTAAAACACCAAGGTCTTGCATTTTGGGACAACTTATTGTATAACCAAAGTTCAGGGGAGGACTGATAGGCCAAGAATCCTCCACTCTCAAACCAGTAGAGTACCTGAAAACAAACGCTCCTTTCTACCATCATAAACCAAGTAAATCATGTAAAGGGCTAGCATGAAATTACACTGACAATGATGTCCTTCTGGAGTAAGAAAACTAGAACTAAATTAATTTTTGAAGGCATCCTTCCTTAAAGTGTTTGAGCCTTAGCTTCTACAAAGTGATATATCTAACTGCTCATTCTTATAAAGTCATACCAAAAATGTTAAGGTTGCAGTGTTGAGAGAAACATGAGTGTGAGGGTTGCAGAGGTAATTAATAGCAAAAACAAGGCTTCCCAAATCTGCCCTGGTGCCCCCCTCCCCCTGAAGCCCATTGTGTTTTCAACACATCTTTTGTATTCTATTGTACCATTTATCTGCCTTAATGCAATACCACTTGGAATTCTCTACCCGGAAATGGCAATCGCCATTACGGCATAATGTAAGCCACATTGAGCCTGCAAATTGGTGGGAAAATGTGGGATACAAATGCAACAAATAAATAAATAAATAAATATATGCATGCGAGAAACTTGCAGTCATTGAAGACCCAATGTAGGCATTTTTTGCTTGCATATTCATTGCAAATATGCTGAAAAAACAAGTGGTTGCAAAGGGGGGGGGGGGGGGGGAGGGCCACCAGGAAATGTTTGGAATACTGTGTATATAGCATATGCTTTGCAGGCCAATGCTGCTATTTTTTTCTGCTCGTCTCTACCTCTTCCCAATAGCGTTTGGTACCAAGGACTATTATTATTATTAGCATTTGTATAGCGCCACGAGACGCACGCAGCGCTGAACACCTGACACAGACAGTCCCTGCTCAATAGAGCTTACAATCTAAAATAACACAGACAGACAGAACAATTAAGGGCGAGGGAAGTACTGGGTGAGAAGAAACAAGGGGGGGGGGGGGCGGAGGCAAATGAGTAGTGGCTAGGAGCCAAAAACAGTAGAGAACAGGTGGGACTACAGGAAGTTAAATCAGGAACGGAGATTTTCAAGATAGAAATAGACACTTGCTAGCTGTACCCTCAAAAAGCAATTTAACGAAGTAAATTTAAACCATTTTTAAGAAAGATTCCCCTTAGTCTGGCTCAACGCAACTGTAAGTGATTGATTTGTTTTATCTTGTGATCAACTGTATTAGATGAAGAATTGGATTAGGAATTAGAGTCTCTTCTTTGGTAATACGCAGGCCTGGGTTTAACTCTCTGAATATACTCAGTATAGAACGCTGGGTAGAGGTCAGAATAAGTATCCAGTGAAGGTTTTGCAGGAAGGGTATAATGTATTCATATCACTGGTATCCATCTATCAGTCATTCTGCAGTATTCTGAAATGGAGCTGAGGCAAGCTCTTTGTGGTCAGACCAATGTATGGGGTAGCCATGACAGTATCACCATATGGACCACTGTGAACAGACCTGTCTTTTTATTATTATTATTATTTATTTATTTATTGCATTTGTATCCCACATTCCCCCACCTAGTTGCAGGCTCAATGTAGCTTACATAGATCTGTTAACATTGTCATATCAGGATATCAGATACAGTTAGTAACGTGTAGCAATTAAGGAAGGGAAGAGGGAAGACGGAAGAGAGTTGTTAAGGTAGTTATAGAAGGTGAGATGTACAGAGAGAGATTTTATAATTGCCTAAGTTGATAGAAGCAGTTTTTAAAGGTTACTTTAGCTCATGGGATGAAAGTAAGTGACGAGCCCTGCAGAATCCCAATGATCAAGACCTGTGATTTTAGGATGATGTTCATAATTCTGAGAAGGGTTTTTGATGTCAGCTACATGGCCACTTGTGTTAGGAACCCGTGAACAGGCATTTTCGATATGATGTCCAAGTCGTACTTTGGACGTTTTGCACTAAACGTCCAAAATCTGAATAGAAAACATGACCATTTTCAAACTGCAAAATGTTTACATAGTTTTTTTTTTTTAATACAGTTTGTAACAAGGTTGTGTGCTCTGTGTGTTTATCTTTTCAGGTCATTTTTTGGGGGAAAAACATACAAGTTAAAAATGTAGAAAATCAAGCCACTGGGATGTAGAAGGGGCCAGCATTTTTAGCAGACTGGTCCTCCAAACATCCAAGGAGAGCAATGGGGCACCAAGGGGGCACTGCTGTGAACTTCATATAAATGCTCCCATATACACGTCTCACCTTTGCTACCTTATCTTGTCTGCTGAGTCCTCCAAAACTCACCCAAAGCTGACTACCTCCAATTGTATACCTCTACAGTAGCCCTTATGGGTGAAGGGGGCACCTATATGTTGGTACAGAGGGTTTTTAGTGAGTTGTGGAGGGCTCACGTTTTCCACCACAATTGTAACAGGTAGGGGGAGGGACTAGGGAGTGAGGGAGTCATCCCTGATTCCCTTCAGTGGCCATCTGGTCATTTTTGTGCCTTATTTGTTTTGAAAACAGATTTAGACCAAAACGTTGAAGTTTTTGCCCTAGACATTTTTTTCTGTTCCATTATGGCTGTAAAACGTCCGTGTTAGACACACTCTAAGCCCACCCTAATCACACCTTCGAAATACCCCCAACATGCCTCCTTGTTATTTGGACACCTGCAGACAAAATGCATAGATAGACATCTGCAAAACAGGTTTCAAAAATATCGATTTAGATGTCTTGAGAAGAAACCCACCCAAATGGTGCTTTATGACACTTTTTGAATGTTTTTCTCTTTTGAAAATGAGCACCATAGCGTCTTTGATTTACATAGTAGATGACGGCAGAAAAAGACCTGCACGGTCTATCCAGTCTGCCCAACATTTGTACCCCACATTTTCCCACCTCTTTGCAGGCTCAACGTGGCTTACAATACATCATGGATAGTGGAAATAAGAAGAGAATAGGCATTTGGTGTTACAGAAGGATTTGGGGTTGCATGGTAATGGAATACATGATAGTAATATAACAGAAGGCATTATTAAACATTTCTGGATATATGTGGAGAGTTTCACATGTGTTGATCTTTGTGGTATATCTTGTCAAAGAGATGGGTCTTCAGTAGTTTGCGGAAGTTGGCCAGTTCATAGATCACTTTTAGGTTGCGCGGCCTTTGACCTAATCAATCACAACTTACTCATTGATAGATTGAGCGAGATTGGTATTTCAGGGACAACTATGAAATGGTTTATATCCTTCCTCACGAATCGTTCATTTAAAGTAGTTCAGCAGCAATCCTGTTCTACATCATACAACCTATCATGTGGAGTTCCTCAGGGCTCGGTTTTATCTCCACTACTGTTCAACCTATACATCAGTCCCCTGGCGCTCCTCATTCAAACAATGGGTATCAGTTTTTACTCATATGCAGATGATTTTCTGCTTATCCATTATGTTAGACCATCGAACATAGATCTTACACCCATTCAAATATGCTTGGATAAAGTAGCAGACTGGTTGACAACACATCAGCTGGTACTGAACCCGGATAAGACTATAACATCTTGGATAGTAGGGCAAGGCACATATCCCTCTGTGGTACCTATGCTATTTGGTCAGAATATCCCAACAGTTAAGACTTTTAGATATCTCGGGGTCATTATTGATTCCGCATTTACCTTTGAGGATCAAGTATCCGATGTAGTGAAAAAATCTTTTTTTCATCTGAGGCGGCTTCGGTCAGTCAGAAATTCAATAAGTAAGGACTCTCTCAAAACACTGACATCTGCATATATTACTTCACGTTTAGACTACTGTAACATTGTATATGCTGGGATTACTCAAGCAAACTTAAAGCGATTACAAAGAATTCAAAATACAGCAGCACGTATGATCTGCAGGGCCCGGAGGGATGATAGAGTAACACCTTTATTGCATCATCTGCACTGGCTCCCGGTCGAAGCAAGAATAAAGTTTAAGGCTCTTGTCCTGACACACAAAGCCTTCTACACATTAAATCCTAGCTACTTGTCGAATTTAACAATTCCCTACACCGCTATGCGAACTCTTAGATCCCTAACAGATAACAGGTTAGTTATTCCCCCTCTTGCTAAGGCTAGGTGGGAATCTACACGGAGATCGGCTTTTTCTATTTGTCACCCTCCCTTTGGAATAGCCTTCCAAAGGAGATCAGATTAGAGAAATCTTATCTCCATTACCGAAAACTTTTGAAAACCTTTCTCTTTATAAGCTATGTAGAACAGAACTTAGCATAATGAGATAAGGTCAAAAAGAAAAAGAAAAATGGGGTAGCTTAACTGTATATTAGATTTTTAATTTGTATTGATTTATTATGTAGTTTATCCTGGTTGCTGTGCTTTCCTGTCATGAATGGAATTCCTATGTTTGTTTATTTGTATACACTAATTTTTTTTATATATATGTAAACCATTCTGTTTTGCAGTTGCAATAAGACACGGTATATAAATCAACATAAATAAAAAATAAATAAATAAATAAAAATGCGTTCCAGAGTTGCATACTCATATAGGAAAAGGTTGATGCATGCATTAATTTATTTTAGTTGAGATTGAATTTGTGCTTTTTTATCCCCCTATTTCTGAGTGGCTGTTAGTAGGTAGTCATTTTACTCAACTCTGTAGGTAGGTATAATCCACTGGGTATGAGTAGCTATGTATCATCAGCAGAATTGTTGAATTTTGACTCCATCAGCGGAACCAGCTCGGCTAGAGGCTTGAGGTAGATGTTAAATAAAATAGGTGACCTTCAGGTCAGTGGTGGTGATGAGGTTTTGTTGACCAGAATGGATTTTTGTCTGTCTGATAGATTGAAACTGAATCACATAAATATTGCACCACTGATACCTGTTTCTGCCAGCCATGCCAGCTCGATATTATGTTGAAAGCTGCTGAGAAATCCAGCAATACTAGCACTGAGGTGGATCTCTGGTCACTCTTCTGTGGAGATTGTCAAGCAGGGATATGAGAATTGTTTCTGTTCCAGACTGATATAGATCCAGACAGTTTATTTCTTCTAGCCAATTGTTAAGTTAAATGCAGACTATTAATTCTAAGTTTTCTCAGAAAAGGAATGTCAGATAATGGCTGATCCTAGTCAAGAGTGCATTTTTGAGGGGGGGGAGCATCACAGACCTTTTGAGTGCAGTAAGCAGTTGCTCATTAAAATACGAGATGTTAATAATTATAGAGGTCCCTTTCTATGAGACCCCTGCTTGCCAGTTGCACTGTCTTTTATGGATGTAAGAACATAAGTATTGCCATACTAGGACAGACCGAAGGTCCATCAAGCCCAGCATCCCACTTCCAACAGTGCCCAATCTAGGCCACAAGCACCTGGTAAGATCCCAAAACAGTAAAATACATTTTATGCTGCTTATCCTAGAAATAAGCAGTGGAGTTTCCCCAAGTCTATTTTAATAATGGCTTATGGACTTTTCTTTTAGGAAGCTAGCCAAACCTTTTTAAACCCCGCTAAGCTAACTGCTTTTACCACATTCTCTGGCAACAAATTGCAGAGTTTAATTACATGTTGAGTGAAGAAATATTTTGTCCGATTTGTTTTAAATTTACTACTTTGTAGCTTCAATGCGTGCCCCCTAGTCCTATTATTTTTGAAAAGAGTAAACAAGTGATTCATGTCTAACCATTCCACTCCACTCATTTTATAGACCTCTATCATATCTCCCCTCAGCCGTCTTTTCTTCAAGCTGAAGAGCCCCAGCCACTTTAGCCTGTAGATCAACCAAGCAGGATGTCAGCTATAAATTCTTCAAAATGTGTTCAAGGGTCTTCTCTATTGCCTGGATTAATTATTCCCAAATGGTTGGACATTGGAGAAGGGAGGAAGAATGTGTTCTCTTTGTTAGCTGGTGGAAGGTTTGGTTTAATTATTAGAGATGGGTTGTCATTTGCAACAGCATGGGAAATGCATCTAAGGATCGTACTCAGTTTTGAGTAACCTTTATAGAATCCAGGAGAGTCTGTTTGTGAAAGAGCTGCCCAATTCATGGTATCTATCATGTAGCCATACCTTTTAGGAACTATTATTTTTTCCCTAAATCGTTATAGAATTTTTCAAAGTCTGTATCTTTGTCGGAAAGTCTCTGGATTCTTTTATTACAATTCCAAACAAAACTGTTTGCACAACTATGCCATTAAGAATTCTGCAAATTTATGCATGTAATCTGTGGGCTAGGAAAGGGAAAACAGGTGTAGAGAGGGTCTGACTTCCAACCCAGGAGTGATTGTGCAAAAGTCCTTTATTGAGAAGCACCAGAGAAATGACCCTGGTGCTTCTCAATCAAGGACTTTTGCACATTTCCTTCTGGGTTGGAAGTCAGTGTGTGAATCTCTACTCCTGTGTTTGTTTTCCTTGGTTCTCTGTAGAGAGTTGATCCTTTTCTCTTTTTTTTTTCTTTTTTTTTTTTGTAATCTGTGGGCATGCAGTTTGAAATGATTGTCTCCCCCTTCCCCAGTTAAATGTAGCTGCAGTGTGAAAGTGCATAACTTTTTTCAGTCACTCAACAGCAGGGACATTTTCAAACAAAGAATCCACTCAACTTGCAAGCTAGACTCTTTTGAAAATTATCTGATTGATTATTAAGCATGATTTAATCGGCTAACTGCTAATGTTCAGCGGGAGACAGCTGTTTATCTCTGCTGAATATTTGCAGTTAGCGCATACCGCCGGATTTTATATAACGCGCCTAGCGTTCCACACTGAAATCCAGGCGTATTCTATAACAACGTGCATAACTTAATTGGCTTAACAAGACAATCAGCGTTATTAACAGCACTTAACAAGCAATAACAAGTACTAATTGGCAATAATTAGAATTTACGCACTTAAATCGCTACGTGCATTCTGTAATGCACTGCACCCAAATTTTAATGCGCGCAGGCAAATGGGGGTATGGTTATAGGTGGGGAAATGGCCATTCTGAAATTTACATACACTGTTATAGAATATAGCCCTCTGTGCCTAAATCTATGCACCAGGATTTACGCCACAATTCCATTGGTGTAAATGGACATGCATAGTTTTAAATACTAGGATATCAACTAAGCACCTCCAACATTCTGAAGCTGACTGCATGGCTGAGGCATTCCTGCTCTCTGTATCCATCTCCTGAATTGACATCACGTACTTACGGGTTCGTCACAAGCAGAAGTGACCAACCACATGAGGTTTCTCAGCTTCAGAATGTTGGAGGTGCATTCTATTAAATAGGATTGGTCAGTTCCTTGAAGCACGGCCAGAGCTCAGCGTCCTGCACAGTAACACTCAGACACCAGAGAGAGGGGGGGCCTGACACCAGAGAGAGGGAGGGAGGGGGGGCCTGACACCAGAGAGGGGGGGAAGGTATCTCTGTCACACACTCTCTCTCTCTCACAGTCAATGTCTTTCTCTCTCTCACACACACTGTATCACATTCACTCTCTATGTGTCACACAGTAACTCACACACTCTCTTGGTCTCATACACTCAGTCTCACAGAGAGTCTGTGTCTCACACACACTCTCTCTCACACACACTGTATCTGTGTGAAACACACTCTCTCTCTCTCTCTCTCACACTGTGTCTCACATACGCACTTGCACACACTCTCATTCTCACACACATACTCTCTCTCTCACAGACACACTCACACCCAGACTGACTCACTCTCTCTCTCTCTCTCTCTCTCACACACACATTCGCACATTCACTCTCTCTCACACACACACAGTCACTCTCACATACACTCTCTCAAACATACACACTCCGAGGAAAACCTTGCTAGCGCCCGTTTCATTTGTGTCAGAAACGGGCCTTTTTTACTAGTTTTATATATCACGCCTAAATCTAGGCATTGCTTATAGAATACGCTTAGGTGGAAGTCATTTCTATGCAGATTTTTCAGTGCCATATATAGAATTTGGCTCATGGCAGCTAACTGGTTTAGCAGCCAAATCAGACCGCCTAAATAGCAGTTCTATTTTTGGCAATTATAAACTTAACTGGACAGCGCTGAATATTCACTTAGGGGCCCTTTTACTAAGCCACGTAGGTGCCTATGCACGCCTAATGCGTGCCAATTCGGAACTACTGCCTGGCTACCACATGGCCCAGGCGGTAATTTCATCTTTTTACACGCATCCATGACGCGCGCTGGAAATTTTCCAGCATGCAGTGCTAACTGGGTGGTAATCGGCAGTGTATGCAAGCTGATGATTACCGCCTGGTTAACGTGTAAGTCAATGAGTGGCGGTAAGGTCTTGTCGCGTGCCCGAGGACCTTGGCACACTGTCAGGCTTCTTCCCCGGGAGCACTGGTTTCGTGAGTCCTTGGGCCACTACCGTGGAGCGGCAGTGGCAGGCAAGATCACCTACAAGGTAGAGAGGAGACAAGACTGGACTGGAACCCCGGACTGGAGTTCTACACAGGAATACTCGGAACTGGAACGCACCGGACAGGTGCGCACTGGAGTGGGGCCCGCTGGACTGGACACACTGGAGTGGCCCCACTGGACAGGAACATACAGGAGTGAAACCCGCTGGAGTGGAACACACTGGAGCGGAACTGGAACCCCCGGACCTAGGCTTCACCTACACTTGACTGCCTTCCCCTCGGGTTGAGCCCTCAGGTTCTGGCAGCCGGTAGGACTTACAGGAACAGCAGGAATGAAGATCCAGGAGTGCCCCCTGGCACCTAGGTGAAGGCAAGGCAGACAAGCAGGAACTGTCCGGGTTCTGGCAGTCAGCAGGAATCAACACAATGACTAGTAGACTGTACCCAGGCTAATAGGAACGCTATACCCAGGCAACCAGTCATACACAGGAACATACACAGAGCAAACTCAGGAGACTTAGAAAAGCTATACACCAGCTAACAACAAAGCTGTGCCAAGCTAACAAGTCATGCACTGGAAACATACACAGAGCAAACTCAGGAGACTTAGTAAAGCTATACACCAGCTAACAACAAAGCTGTGCCCAAGCTAACAAGTCATACACTGGAAACATACACAGAGCAAACTCAGGGGACTTAGTAAAGCTAAACACCAGCTAACAACAAAGCTGTGCCCAAGCTAACAAGTCATACACTGGAAACAGACACAGAGCAAACTCAGGAGACTTAGTAAAGCTATACACCAGCTAACAACAAAGCTGTGCCCAAGCTAACAAGTCATGCACTGGAAACATACACAGAGCAAACTCAGAAGACTTAGTAAAGCTATACACCAGCTAACAACAAAGCTGTGCCCAAGCTAACAAGTCATACACAGGAAACAAACACAGAGAACTAGCAGAGCTAGACACAGAAGGGTAGGAAACCCATAGAGCAATAAACACAGAAGGGCTGAAACCCTACAGAGCTATAAACACAGAAGGGCTGGAAACCCACAAGCGATAAACACAGAAGGGCTGAAAACCCACAGAAGGGTAGGAGACCCACAGAGCAAATAACACAGAAGGGCTGGAAGCCCACAGAACAATAAACACAGAAGGGCTGAAAACCCACAGAGCAAAAGACAAGGAAAGCAACGGTGCTAACAGCACACTAACCTCGGGACCTAAGGCACTGCGGAGGAAATGGCAATGCAAAGGCCAGGACTGTAGTTTCCAAGTCACTAATAAAGCCCTTCAACACCAGAGCCACAGGTGCAGCAATCACCTTGCAACCAAACAGAGGCTTGACACTCAGAGCAGGCATCCCATAGAAAGTAACAGCGGGAGCCATCTTGGATACTGGCAGAGACGAAGAGGCGGCAGCCATCTTGGAAGAGGCAAAGCCCACACAGGTGAGATTCAGTAGGGCAATCAGCACACAGAGCCAGAGAGAAACTAGGACAGAGACAAGCAGAAGCCAGCACAGCCACTGACTCCCAGAAACAGGGTGAGTATGAGGGTGGTCACGGCCACAGACGTGACAGTACCCCCTCCTCAAGACCCCCCTCTCGGTCTCCCTGAGGAGGTCAGGTGTCCAGGGGTAACTGTGGTGAAACCTTCTGATCGGTGTCAACCCCCAGACATGGATCACTGGACTGGAAGTCACAAAGAAGTTCAAAACTGGCAGACAGGAGCGGAACTTGTCAACAGGAGGCTCCTTCCAATCACCGCTGGGCCAACTCAGGAACTTGGATGCATCAAGAGGAACCATGTTCAAAAGGAACCCTTCTCTGAGGGAACCCAGACTGAACTCAGGAAGCAAACCGGGACTGGGACCCGGACTAGAGTCAAGAAGCAAACCGGGACTGGAACCCAGGCGTGCGTCAGGAGCTTGACTGGAACTGGAACTCAGAGCAGGCTCAGCATCTTGGCTGGAAGTGGAACTAGGAACGGACTCAGCATCTTGGCTGGAACTGGAGCTCGGAGCAGGGTCAGCATCTTGGCTGGAAGTGGAACTTGGAACGGACTCAGCATCTTGGCTGGAACTGGAGCTCGGAGCAGGGTCAGCATCTTGGCTGGAACTGGAACTTGGAACTGGCTCAGCATCTTGGCTGGAACTGGAGCTTGGAACAGAAGTTGAACCGGGACTGGGACCCGGACTGGAATCAGAAGCTTGACTGGCAGGGCCCCTCAAACTGGACTCAGGAGCTTGGCTGGGAGCGCCCCGCGAACTGGACTTTAACTGAGGCTCGGTCTGAAGCACCACTCGAACTGGCCTTAGGAGCTTGATAGGAGGTGCCCTCTGGACTGGAAGCGGAGGTGCCACCTGAACCACCCTGTGGACTGGCATCGGAGGCTTGGTTAGAAGCCCCCCTCGAACTGGACTCAGTGGCTTGACTGGACGGGTCACTTGAACAAGAACCGGAGACTTGACCCGAAGCGCCACTTGCACAGGAATCTGAGGCTCCATCGAAGGCTTCCCTCGGACTGGACTCGGAGACTTCAAAGGGCGTGCCACTTGAACGAGGACTGGAGGCTCGACCTGGAGCGCCACTTGCATAGGAATCTGAGGCTCCGTCAGAAGCACCCCACGGACTGGACTCAGAGGTTTCAGAGGGCGTGCCAGTTGAACGAGGACTGGAGGCTCGACCTGGAGCACCACTCGAACAGGAATCCGAGGCTCCATCGAAAGCCTCCCTCGGACTGGACTCGGAGCCTTAAGTGGCATCGTTACTTGGACTTGAATTGGAGGTTCAGTATGAAGCATCCCCTGGACTGGACTCAGGCTCTTAAGCGGCCGCGCTACTTGAACTGGGGTCAGGGGCTTGGTAGGAAGTACCCCTCGGACCGGTTTAGGAGCTTGGCTGGACTTGACATCCCGAACAGGAGCTGAACTGCGAGGGGCACCCCGATTGTTCTGTACCACCCGCTGGGAAGCCCCGAGCATGGGCCTTCCACAGCGTATTCGTTCAGCCTCCGCTTCTGGAGTATCCCGCAGGGCTGGCTCCTCGAGAAGTCTGTAGCGGTATTCATAAAGCTGAGTCAATGGATCAATATCCGAAACTGGGCTATGGTGGACCCTACACCTCTGGAGACGCTTTCGCTCAGCTGCCGCTTCCAAAGTATCTCTCAGGGTTGGATCAGACAAAAGTTTCTTCCGGTAGTCGCGGAGGGTCAAAAAACGATTCACAGAAAAAATTGGGTTGATATAGGGATCGGACCACAAATTAAGGACTACCTCCGGATGGTTCGTGAGGAACTCGGACATGGACGGTAGTCCCCGCTGGGCGGATGATCTTGCCGGACTCATGGCCTTTGCATTCTGTCGCGTGCCCGAGGACCTTGGCACACTGTCAGGCTTCTTCCCCGGGAGCACTGGTTTCGTGAGTCCTTGGGCCACTACCGTGGAGCGGCAGTGGCAGGCAAGATCACCTACAAGGTAGAGAGGAGACAAGACTGGACTGGAACCCCGGACTGGAGTTCTACACAGGAATACTCGGAACTGGAACGCACCGGACAGGTGCGCACTGGAGTGGGGCCCGCTGGACTGGACACACTGGAGTGGCCCCACTGGACAGGAACATACAGGAGTGAAACCCGCTGGAGTGGAACACACTGGAGCGGAACTGGAACCCCCGGACCTAGGCTTCACCTACACTTGACTGCCTTCCCCCTCGGGTTGAGCCCTCAGGTTCTGGCAGCCGGTAGGACTTACAGGAACAGCAGGAATGAAGATCCAGGAGTGCCCCCTGGCACCTAGGTGAAGGCAAGGCAGACAAGCAGGAACTGTCCGGGTTCTGGCAGTCAGCAGGAATCAACACAATGACTAGTAGACTGTACCCAGGCTAATAGGAACGCTATACCCAGGCAACCAGTCATACACAGGAACATACACAGAGCAAACTCAGGAGACTTAGAAAAGCTATACACCAGCTAACAACAAAGCTGTGCCAAGCTAACAAGTCATGCACTGGAAACATACACAGAGCAAACTCAGGAGACTTAGTAAAGCTATACACCAGCTAACAACAAAGCTGTGCCCAAGCTAACAAGTCATACACTGGAAACATACACAGAGCAAACTCAGGGGACTTAGTAAAGCTAAACACCAGCTAACAACAAAGCTGTGCCCAAGCTAACAAGTCATACACTGGAAACAGACACAGAGCAAACTCAGGAGACTTAGTAAAGCTATACACCAGCTAACAACAAAGCTGTGCCCAAGCTAACAAGTCATGCACTGGAAACATACACAGAGCAAACTCAGAAGACTTAGTAAAGCTATACACCAGCTAACAACAAAGCTGTGCCCAAGCTAACAAGTCATACACAGGAAACAAACACAGAGAACTAGCAGAGCTAGACACAGAAGGGTAGGAAACCCATAGAGCAATAAACACAGAAGGGCTGAAACCCTACAGAGCTATAAACACAGAAGGGCTGGAAACCCACAAGCGATAAACACAGAAGGGCTGAAAACCCACAGAAGGGTAGGAGACCCACAGAGCAAATAACACAGAAGGGCTGGAAGCCCACAGAACAATAAACACAGAAGGGCTGAAAACCCACAGAGCAAAAGACAAGGAAAGCAAACGGTGCTAACAGCACACTAACCTCGGGACCTAAGGCACTGCGGAGGAAATGGCAATGCAAAGGCCAGGACTGTAGTTTCCAAGTCACTAATAAAGCCCTTCAACACCAGAGCCACAGGTGCAGCAATCACCTTGCAACCAAACAGAGGCTTGACACTCAGAGCAGGCATCCCATAGAAAGTAACAGCGGGAGCCATCTTGGATACTGGCAGAGACGAAGAGGCGGCAGCCATCTTGGAAGAGGCAAAGCCCACACAGGTGAGATTCAGTAGGGCAATCAGCACACAGAGCCAGAGAGAAACTAGGACAGAGACAAGCAGAAGCCAGCACAGCCACTGACTCCCAGAAACAGGGTGAGTATGAGGGTGGTCACGGCCACAGACGTGACAGGTCTCAGGCACAAAATGGACATGTGCCAATTTTTATTTTGTGGCACATACATTTTTGCCCCCCCCCCCCCCCAAAAAAAAGGCTTTTGCAGGTGCGCTAAAAAATGGACCTGCGTGCATCCAACACATGCATCTACACCAGCACAGGACATTTTTCAGCGCACCTTAGTAAAAGGGCCCCTTAGCTGGTTAACTTTGAGCCAACCCCAAAAAAACCTGGATATTCAATGCTGGTCACCAGAAATGGCCCGACATTGAACATTTGGGTTCAGCGCTGATCACAGCCCTTAGACAGGCTGTTTCCCGTGGTCTGAATATCGGGTCCTGTCTGTTTTGGGGCAACTGTTTTCTGCACAAATTATCAATATGCTGCGGTACTCAAAACTCAATGGAGGCCAATTAAAGAGTACAGAGACAATAACCATGTCCTTGTCACCGCTTCTTTTATTGACTACACTTATGAAGGCTCTATAAATACACCAAGGTGTTCAAATACCTTTCCATAGCATATAATGAAGGAGAGATTATATACTATGCACTTGACAGCTGATGAGAAATGAGTTTGCAGGTTAGATAGTCAAGCACAAAAGCTACACATGATGCTTTTGTGCATAAAACTGGCCGACAGATAATTGATTTATTATGTTTAGATGCTTTCAGAATTTATCTAGATTCTTTAAAGGGGTTAGAAGAGATACTGTATGTCGGATTACAGTCTTTGTGTATCACCAGGGGAATGAAGGCCATACTTCCAGCCAACACAAATCAACCAGCCTTCATCTCATTCACAGCTATTATAACTGCAAAATTTCATGATGCCTTAGCCAAAGTCTTTTTCCAAAGTGAATACATTTTCCTGTGCTAAAACAGCCCAAATGTGGAGAAACAGAAAGACTGATAAATCGATTTAAAAGCTAAATTTACTTAGGATCCTGTCTTTAACTTTAACCACCTAAATTCAACCGCTTCTCATCACCACTGCTGACAGCAATACCCCAATACTTGAGTTTCAGCAATTGTCTTATAAAGACAGTATGATTATAAGTGTAGAATTCACAATGAGGCCGATATTTAGTCCGGCTATTTCCCACGGTTGGCGGTGAGATTGGATATTCAATGCCGGGCCATTTTCGGTGACCAGCATTGAATATCCATTTTATTTTTGGCAGGTTTAAACTTAGCTGGCGAAGTTAATATTCAACACTGGCTGGTTACGTTTAAACCTGCCAAAGATAAGCCTGCTATTTTGGTGGCTTAGCCACTGATGTGCTGAATATTAGTGGAAAGCCTGTTACATCATGTGATTGAGTGGAGGAGTGGCCTAATGATTAGTGCAGGGAGTTGCAGACCTGGGTAACTGGGTTCAATTCCCTCTGCAGCTCCGTGTGACCCTGGGCAAGTCACTTAGTCTTCCATTGCCCCAGGTACAATTTAATACTAGTCTGTGAACCCATTAGGGACAGTACCAGTACCTAGTACATATAAGAACATAAGTATTGCCACACTGGGAAAAGACCAAGGGTCAATCAAGCCCAGCATCCTGTCCACGACAGCGGCCAATCCAGGCCAAGGGCACCTGGCAAGCTTCCCAAACGTACAAACATTCTATACATGTTATTCCTGGAATTGTGGATTTTTCCAAAGTTCAATGAACAGTATGGGCTGTTAGTCACACTTAGGTAATCTAATACTACAAAACTGAAAAACAGCCAAACCCAATCTCAAAGGGTCATGTGTGGTGAATATACAACAATAAATGACAAAAATGGGAAATACCCTCAGAAACAGAGGTCACTATCAAGGTCTGACCATCAAGATACTGATATCTATATAAATTTAGAGTTGGTCTCCAAGACGTTTGGACAGCTAGAAATTCATACCCCAACAAGTATGCTTAAGTTGAGTGGTTCCTGATGAAGCCCTGAAATGGGCATAACGATTTGGGCCCCGTTGAAAGTCAACAGTTGGAGTGTGGGGGGTATTAAGCCAGCAATGAGACAACTAAGTTTGTTTATTTAAGTAATGCTGCTGCTTTGAGAGTTTTTTGTACTCAGCAATGTTTGGAAGTAATGGTTTCATTGTGAATCAATTCTACTGACAAGATATGGGAAAATATACCCCATGAGAGAGATAAGATCACAGGCACATAAATCTTATATAGATATCAGTGTCTTGATGGTCAGTCCTTGGCAGTGGCCTTGGTTTCTGAGGGTATTTCCCATTTGTCATTTATTGTTGTATATTCACCACACATGACCCTTTGAGATTGGGTTTGGCTGTTTTTCAGTTTTGTAGAATTGTGGATTTTTCCCAAGTCCATTTAGTAATGGTTTATGGACTTGTTCTTTAGGAAACCATCTAACCCCTTTTTAAACTCTGCTAAGCTAACCGCCTGAAAAAGAAAATTGTAAACTGCTTGGGTCTAGGTGGTATCTAAATACTGAAAATAAATAAATAATAAATTCAGCAGGTGATAACTGGCTATCTCCCACTGAATATTCGTGGACAGTTAGTTAAGAGGAGACATTCCTGGCTGGTTAAATAATGCTAAATATCAGGAGAATATGTATTATAAAAGTAATTCTATAAACTGGCACCTAGAGGTGCGTACAACTTACACATTCAAAGGCACCATTATTTGACAGTTAGGTGCATAGCCGCCAAGGGGGGGGCAGGGGGGACAAAATTCCTCGGGCCTCCAAGGGGGGCCCGGCGCCGCAGTCCCACCCACCCTCCGTTGTCAACCGTCTGCCACCGGGCCAGGCCCCCTGCATTGAAATCACAGCGCCTCTCACCTCCGTGTGAAAGCGCTGCAGGCAGCAGATCGCTTTCCTTCGGGCCTCCTTCCCTCCCTGTGTCCCGCCCTCATCTGACGTAACTTCCGCGATGGTGGGACACAAGGAGGGAAGGAGGGCTGAAGGGAGGCGATCTGCTGCCCTGCTGCTTGCAGCGCTTTCACACGGAGGTGAGAGGCACTGTGATTTCAATGCAGGGGGCCCGGCCCGGTGGCGGAAGGAGGGGGGAGCGGTGACCAAGAGGTTGATCCCAGAACAGTCTAACCTTATGGGCACCAGGGTTCAATATGGCACCAGTCGATCCCTACTGTTAGTCTGACACGGTTCACTCTCTGTATTGCTGCGGTCAGGAACATGTGATATTCCCAGCGATGGTAAAATATCAGATTTTACTGCAGCTTGTAACTACCTCCTATTAAATTGCAAGCCCCCCCCCCCCCCCCCTATGGACAGGTGAATACCCACTATACCCGAGTGTAACTCACCTTCAACTTCCCCCTTTGTCAGTATTCTTTGAAGATATCTCAAGTCTACATTGTATCCTCCTGAGCATCTCTTGGCTTTCTTCCATGACACAGTTTTATTTTTAAATCTGAACACAGATCTAAAAAAAAACAAACAAACCCTGCTCTAATATGGCTGACCCCAAAATTAGATCCTCTGTAGATACACTGTAGTAACTGTTTAGTTGAAATAGGGAAACTGGTAGATAATGCAAGAAATAATGAACATCAGCGTGCATTGCAAACATGACATCTGCTAATTCTTTTTATATCTCAGGATATCTAAATAAATCATAAGATACTGCGTAATATCTTGCTCTTACACTGCTTGCATTTCAATGAGTTGTTTTTTTAAATAGGATATTATTTTGGAGACATTTCTCCTGTCCTACTATCTTTAGATCAGTTGCACTCTATCATCCAGTCCTTGAAGATTCCCCCAACCAGTCTGGTTTTCAGGATATGCATATTGAATATTCATGGATATATATTTGCATACATTGCCTCTGTTGAATTCCAATGTACCTCATGCATATTCATTATAGATATTCTGAAAACCAGACTGGTTGGGGGTTCCCCTAGGACCACGCTGAGGACCACTATAACATTTTTATTTTTTTGATTCACCCAAATATATTTTGGCTTCTGGAGGCTAAGTAGCAGGAAATAATCTTTGCTGAACAGCAGCTGTTGTAAAAAGAAGGTTCACAAGACATTTAACAGAAAAAAAAGATTTTAAATAGGCTGACAAAGGTCACTCATAGCATATAGAAACTGGAGTCACAATAGGCTTTCCATTTGGGTGCTCCCACCATCCCCCAATCCTACCCCAACAAACAACTATGAATCCAAATACAAACGCGCTTTTTATTAACCTGCAACCAGTGGTGTGCTGGAGCAGGCTCTCACAGGCTCGCAAGAGCCGGTTGTTAAGTTTTTAAGAATTTTGGGAGCCGGTTGTTAAAGTAGGGCCCTCCATGGCTACTTTAACAACTGGCTCCCAAAATGTGGGCTTGGGCCCCCTGCTGAATTATCTTTTACTTTGCTGGTGGGGATGCTGAGCCCTGCCAGCCAAGTAAATAGACTACTGCTGCTCCCTGCTCCTTGTTTCCAGCTCTGGGCAGCAGGCTGGGACTTCTGAGCATGTCAGAGAAGTTCCAGCATGCTGCTCAGAGCAAGACGTTGGGAGTGGTGGCAGTCCATTTATTGGCTGCCAGCAAAGGTATGCCTGGCGTGCCCGCACGAAGGGAAGGAGGAGAGAAAAGCAAGTGTTGCTCACCCCCCCCCCCCCCACGGCCACCCCTGGCCCTTCCAACTGCAGAGCTGGCTACGTCCGTAAAAAGAGCCTGTTGTTAAAAATTTACCAGCACACCCCTGCCTGCAACAATGGTAGGACTTGCACATATTTATGTCTGCTTGAAGCTGATAAAAGTATGGAAGAAAGTGGGATGTTTGACCACGGAAATACAAGACCTGGAGAGATGGATCTTAAAAATACTTGTTTGTTGATGAATAAAAGACTCGACACAACCGTTGTGTTTCGGCCGTTAGGCCTGCATCAGTAGTCTGACTCAACGGTGTTCCGTATAGTGGGTCTCAGACGTCGGAAATCAGCTGATGCATGCGTTGGGAGACACTTGATGTGATAATCTATGAAGTGGGTCTTTAAAAAGACCTTTATGAAAGAACTTGCGCGTAAACAAACGGAATGTCCGCGGACATTCCGTTTGTTTATTCATCAATAAAGAAGTATTTTTAAGATCCATCTCTCCAGGTCTTGTATTTCCGTGGTCAAACATCCCACTTTCTTCCATACCTGTGTTCTCCCGGGGGGCGTTCGAGTTCTCCACTAAACAGCGGATTTTTTTGAAGCTGATAAAAGTCATTGTCAGAAGTGGTTCAAAACCGCACAGCTCCCATTACATGCTATGGAAGCCATTTTGGCATTTTTAGCACTTTTTAAAAACGTTTTTATTTATGCAATTTTAAATTACAATATCAAGTATCACACTTGTACAGAAATAAAGCAAAATCCCAATCAAAAATAAAATAACCAAAATATGAGAAATAGAAGAAAATATTACAGCTCCTCATTGTCCATAAGTGGAGAGGATCTAAGGCTATAAAGCGAGATTTTAAAAAATGATAGCGGAAAAATAGGCACTCTGAAATCAAGCTAAGCCTTCCAAAACTTAACCCGAACCAGTGTTAACAACTGAAGTTCCACCCAGTCCCCCAACAGATAGTCTCCTAGTAGCCAAAAAAGCACTTTTAAGGGTAATTCTATTAAGGGTTACCCATTTTTAGGAGCCAAGAATGGGTCTATTTGTAGCTTAGTATATAAAAAAAAGTAGGTGCCTATTTTTCTTTATAGGATACGTGAAGGGGCATTTTCAATATGATGTCTAAATCCTACTTTGGACGCTTTGCTGAAAACATCCAAAAATCAAGTAGTGAAAATGACCATTTTCAAACCAGAAAAACATCGAGCTTATATAATTATATGTGTTATATAATTTTAATTCTTACAAAATCTCTAAAACATACCAGAGGAAGAAAAAACATCAAAACCTATGTATAGCAAGAGGCCAGCTATTCCACACACGTGCCACACATTGCATCATTCTTACCATATGTCCAAAAACTCCCTCTGGATATATGAAACTTTATTGTAATAACCAATTATAAAGAAATCTGTAAAAAAAAAATAAAAAAAATGACCATTTATTTATTTGTTACATTTGTATCCCACATTTTCCCACCTATTTGTAGGCTCAAAGTGGTCGTCCGTGGTTTTCAAGGCTTTTGGAAGTGCGTTCCACAGTTGTGTGCTGATGTAGGAAAAGCTGGATGCGTAGGTTGATTTGTATTTGAGTCCTTTGCAACTTGGATAGTGGAGGTTTAGGTACGTTCGTGTTGATGTGGATGTGTTTCTGGTTGGTAGGTCGATCAAATCTGTCATGTATCCCGGTGCTTCACCGTAGATAATTTTGTGAACCATAGTGCAGATTTTGAAGGTAATGCGTTCCTTGATGGGGAGCCAGTGTAGTTTTTCGCGTAGGGGTTTTGCACTTATAAATCGTGTTTTTCCGAAGATGAGTCTTGCTGCCGTGTTTTCAGCGGTTTGGAGTTTCTTTAAGGCTTGTTCTTTGCATCCCGCATAAATTCCGTTGCAGTAGTCCGCATGGCTTAGTACCATTGATTGTATCAACTTGCGAAATGTTTCCCTCGGGAAGAATTGTTTCACACGTTTGAGTTTCCACATTGAGTAGAACATTTTCTTTGTTGTGGATTTTACTTGGCTCTCTAGTGTTAAGTTGCGGTCCAGTGTAACGCCGAGGATTTTCAGGCTGTTTGAGTCAGGAAGGGTGTGGTCTGGGGTGTTGATAGTTGTGGGGTTGTCCATGATGTGTTGGGAAGAAAGGATGAGACAGCGTGTTTTTTCTTTGTTGAGTTTTAGTTGAAATGCATTATCTAAATATTGATTTACATACTGCAACCTTCAGCGCTGAGGAGATGAAAACACTTGATGCCTAAACAAAGGGGTGTTTTGGCTAACTGCCCACTTCCAGGTTAATTTCAAAAGAAGAAGTCACAAAACAAAACTTACACGGTCTGTGACGTCATTTTAAACTAGCTCAGCTCGACACATGATAAGAACGGTGCAATGGGTTGGTGCTACAAGAGACCCTATGACTGTTGCTATGCATAAATTTTGGAGTCTTTTCTCCCTTTGGTATGTTTTATAGATATTGTAGGAATACAAATTATCACCATGATTCTATATCGTGTCGAGATTTCCGCGCAGAAATTGAAGTGTATTTCATAATAATGTGCATAACTTAGGGGGTCTTTTATGAAGCAGCGGTAAGCCCAACGCTGGCTTACCGCTCGCTAATCCGGAACTACCGCCGGCCCAACAAGGCCACCAACGGTAGTTCTGGCTACAGTATGCACCATTTCTGGTGCTCTGGAGATTTTTTTTGTCTAGCACAGCGCTAACTTGGTGGTAATTGGACATTACCTTGAGCTGCCTGGTTACCACTGGGTTACTGTGGGAGCCCTTACCACCACTTCAATGGGGGCGTGGTAAGTGCTCCCTGCCGCATGGCCATATGGTAAGGGTTATGTTACTGCGTGGCCATTTATGGGGGGAGCTTTTTACCCGCTGCGGTAAAAAGGGCCCTGGCATGCAGGAAAATGGTCCCCACCACTACCGCAAGCCCCTTTTCCCATAGCTTAGTAAAAAGACCCCTTAATTAGTTAACAATCTAATCAGCACTGTTACTTTGATTTAAACAAGCAATTATCAGCACTAATTGGCATTAAATCAGATTTACATGCACAACTTGCTAAGTGTATTCTGTACCATGGTGCACCTACATTCTAAGTCACATGGTTGAAAAGAAGGTGTGGCCATGGATGGGGCATGGACATTTCTACAATCTATGTGAATTATTAGAGAATACAACCGATCTGTACCTAATTTAGGCATTAGGATTTAAGCCAAGTAAAACATGGCCTCAATGAATGTGTCTAAATTTGGTCACATAGAGAGCCACTCAGCATAGTCTATAAACCGCGTGGAATTTTAAGCCAATTCTATAAAAATTAGGCGTACTTTAGAGAATACACCTAGGCGTATTTCTGTTCCACGTGGATTTTTCAGGCACTATATATAGAATCTAGCCCTATATGTTTCAGACATTTGCAGTCTTGATCTTGTGGTTACCGTTCCCCTTACTTGTTCTATAGCTGCTATTTTTAATTAAGGTAATGGAGGGTTTCCCCTTATTTTCTTTTCTCACTGAAAATTAGGTGCCAGGAAAAATGTGTGCTCAGCACTATTCTATAAAGTGCACTCCGGGCTGAGCACTGGTTATAGATTAGCATTTACCCCTGGATTCTATATATCTCACTTAGTGTTCTGCACTGAATTCCATGCATATTCTATAACAGTGTGCATACCTTAATTGGCTTAACAAGCTAATCAGCACTGACAAAACAAAAAGTCTTAATGAGCAATAAGCACTAATTGGCAATAATTAGAATTTACACACACACAAGCGTATTCTGTAACACACTGTACCTAAATTGTAATGCAAGGGGCATGGTTATAGGTGGGGAAATGGACATTTCACGGGCATTCTAAAATTTATAGCATATGGCCCTGTGCGCCTAAAGACGGCTCAGCAGCACGTTTATGGATGGCTTTAACCCAAGTCCCTGAAGAAAGATTTTCTGAAACCCACGGTGTCGGGCGTTCTCAGGGGAAGCCATCTGATGGG